>NW_018127895.1:318661-340788 GCF_001952655.1 Monopterus albus | reverse complement strand
TCCAGTACTGTGGAGAATAGGATTCAAGAAAAAGTGTCTGTAAAGACGGTGAGAGTTGGAGGGTTTTTGGCAACTTAAATATAAACATTGTTATCCTCATTTTTGTCAGCTTGAATGGGTGCTGTTACAATTTAATATAGTAAATATTTACTTTCTCAAAAACAGCTGGGTAGTAGACATTGATGGTCAGAATGACTTCTCCTTCAGGGATCAGGTCAGCCACTACTTCTGGTTTCCTACCAACAGTTAAACGGTCCTGGAAATCACACAGATAACAAAGCCTTACATTAAGATAGATAGAAAACATAAGTTTATGATACAAATGCCTGGCACCTCCTCTGTTAAATTGAACCACGAGGCTGTTCCACTGCCCTAACACATAATCTTACTGACTGACACCATTTCAGTAATGCTCCAGTGGACTCACCAGTTCATCTGCGTAGAGGTCGTGTCTATTCTTAGTAATTTTCAGAGAAGCTTTATAATCTTGTCTCTTTCTCCTTTGTCTGTTAAAAGCAAATCACAAAGCAATGAATTTGAATTTGTGTACATGTCACCGGCTTATCCATAATACACAGCAAATCGCAACAACTGAGAAAAGTCCGTACACTAGTGTTTTTAGTGTCGCATCTTGAGGTACAACTTCTGTGTCAGGCTGCTGATCCTCAGGATGGCAACGGAGTGACTCCAGACTGGAAAAGATAAACAAAGTTATGTAGATATTTTGCAAATCATGGTAGGACTTGGAAAACAAAGCTCTGAAGAGACTGTATTAATAAAATTGTGTACACAATACAGCATGTGAAGGCTACATACAATCCTGCATTTGAATAAGAGTCATCAGGTAACTGAAGTTGTATAACGATCATATCTGGAGAAGCAGAACCTTTTGACACAGTTTCCACTGGCTTTCCGTTTTACAATTTTATCTACATGTTGCTGTTTGTTCAGTGGTTTAAAAATTGGTTTTACCCCTAACATTGATGGTGTTTTCCTTGTGTCGTCATCAGTTCGTCAAAGCTTACAAAGTCCACACACTTAGTGTACTTCTTTATTCCTGTTATGTTATAAGCAAAATCTGGAATATTTGCCTATTAAAGTTAATTATTACACAATTAACTGTTTTGTTGACTAGGTATAACTGAAATCTAGTCACAGTGATGTTTTAAATATAACCTAATACTGGAGATAAACAGTCCACAAGTCATTTTATTATCATTTTGCACCCCCGTGTCAAGCTGAAGTAAATAAAAATATTCATATGGGACACAAATAAACATTCACTGTTTACACTGTTTATCAAGCGTTATCTTGTGTAAACGTCGGGTTAACGTTAGCCTGGCTACCTGCAGACGGATTTCAGTTCAGTCATGATCTCCGGACCGACCCCCATCTCTTCAGCAAAGTTGGCCTCAAACGCGTCCTCGTCCTCCGCCTGGTAGGAGTAGTTACTCGGCTTCAGTCGGTTCAGCCATTCGTTTCTGAACGAGCCGATATGAAACGGTTTTGTGTTAACATCGGTATATTCATACTCTGGAATGTTTGTGTTTGTATCTGTCGAAAGCTTGGCCGCCGCCATGTTTTCCTAACAGACGTAATGCGCGGAGGATCATGGGTAATATGTTTTTCCTTCTCAGGCCAAAAATGATTCACTGAATTTTTTCACCATCCGTATTGCGAATGTTTAATATGTGTGTTGTGTAAAAACACAAAATATTATAATGGTTTGTGTGTGATTAGCATAAGCACACCGTTTGTCTACTTGTGACAATTTGCTAATAGATAGATAGATAAATAGATAGATTACTTTATTAATCTCCACAGGGAAATTAAATTGTAACAGCACCCATTCAAGCTGACAAAAATGAGGATAACAATGTTTAAGCCTATGTTTACAAGGAAGTAGAAAATAGAAAAAAAAAAACAAAAAAAGTTAACAAAACAGAACAAGCGTTTTATTTACACATATAGGCATACTATATACTATAATACACAGTACATTAGTGCAGTTGAATGGATGGCTAATCGGGAGAAACTGTACATTAAGGTTCATTTTCCCATGGATGTTAATAAGTATTAATAATAACAAGAATCAATGAACACAGACTTATGTGGAGGAGAGCCCTCTCTCAACATAGAGGTCATTCATTGTACAGGGTGTTGGCTGTTGGCAGGAAAGACTGCCTGTAGTGGAAGTGAAGACGTTTCTGACTGCAAGTGCCATTTGAACAGTAGGTCTTGGAAGGGATGTGAGGTGTTCTCCATGATGTTGAACAGTTTGTGCAGCATCATTTTCTTCAAAGCCAACTCCACAGTCGAGGATAGAGTCAGCCTTCCTGATCACTTTGTTAAGTTTGGTGTCACCGGCTGTAAGTGCCATTGTTAAATTAGGGTTAAAAATAAAACTGCATTAAAAACATATGGGTCAAAATTATAAAAGGACTTATTTTACAACAGTAGACTAATGATAACTTTATTTTGTTGTTATTTTATATTTGAGTGTTCATTTTCCTTTTGCTTTTGCAGACTTTTTTTAGACTGCATTGCCTACTAAAATCCTTTTTATGATGGTGCGTTTAAAAAAAAAAAAAAAAAAAGGCAGAGGAGAAAACACAAACAGAAATAATGAATTATGCAGGGATGTCACATGCAAACAGAAAACCGAAAATCACAGTAAAACACCCCTTGTGCTGGTGACCTTACTGTAATTTGTGATGGCCTTTCTGTCCTCAGGACAGAAATACTTTTTCCATCCCTGGTCCACCAATTGTTCAGGTTACGCCCTTGTTCTGTTATAACAGTCTGGTGACATATATTTCTAACAACATTTTCTCATTTTTAAATTTTATTTAAATAATATTTAATCTGGGGAATCCCACCTCTTTTACCAGGATGCCCTTGCACCATATGTTCTCCTGCAACATGATGAGACCACATGTGGGCTGACCTTGCCAGTTGAGGCCACGCCCGGTGTCTTCCTAAACGGCTTCATTCTGGAGTGAAGAGGGTGGTGTCACACTGGTATAAATATCTGCCCGGTAAAGATATAGACCTGTTGCTTCACGACACGTATTATAACTTCTTATCGTTCAACTCAGTCAAATGGAGGCGAAAGGTACTTCACCACAACAGGTAGGCTATGGTTTACTGCCACTTCTGTGTTTAATGACAAAACTGAGGTTTTTAATTGAGCTATTTTTTTTTTAGTGATGGGGACAGGAAGCCGCGTTAACACAGCTTCAAGCATTTCATTTGTAAGGTATGGCAAAATGTACACATTTTACTTAATAGTAACCACACACATATGATTAAAAAGAGAGAATCCTGTGGAAGAATCTTCAGAAATGCCTAATCATAACATCTGCTCATTGTGATGCACTACACACACACTAGGGACCAGTAGAGATATCTTACTGATACCTTACTCCTCATTCTTTCCTCAAACCTTTCTATAGTTCACACACTAACATACTGTACATTTTACATCTCCAGCTTATGATGAATTATGCTAGATAGAATGTTTGATTTGATATCAGCTGCGAAAATAAAAAATGTACCCAGTTCAGTTTGGTTCAACCCAGTTATGCACATGTTTACATAAAAAAAAAATTTCAACGAAGCTTGAAGTTTTACAGTGATGTTTTTCTGGGCTTTGATATTTTTGATATTCCACCTAATGTCAGATTTACATACATGTGAGTCTGTTGAAGTGAAGAAGCCAAACATTAATCTGATAATCTTTCATTCAGTTCACCTAAAATGGACTTGGAGACAGCACTGAGGGATTGCTCCACTGCCCTTAATCTTTTTATGAACAACAGGTTCGCTGATGCTCTGGCTCTCTTAGCACCCTGGTAAGTACTGATGCCTTGCATGGCTATATGCAGCTGTTTCACCCTGCAGGTGGCACTTCTCATTGTTAGTCATAGGAATTTGGCAACATTTCAAATACATTTTTACTTTTCTGCTTTCAATATGCATTTTGCTTTTAAAAATGTATTGAAATTGCCTCTTCAGGAAAAGTGAGAGCATGTGCCATGCAATGGGCTACAGCAGCATCTTAGTGATGCAGGCAGCCATGACCTTTGAACCAAAGGACTTGGATGCTGCCATGACATCACTGAAAGAATCCCTGCAGACATGCCAGAGGTATGGTGAAGTAGTTGAGGCTCTATTATTATTTTTTGTTAGTTTTTCCACAAGTTTAGACTGGGGCAGCAAGGGACCCTCTCAAGTTAGAAAATGAGTAATATACATAATATGCATGAAAACACTGATCATTTGTCCTGATACTTCTGATTGTCACTAAGTGTCACCGCATACTGTGTGATCTGTAACTTAGATATCGGAAGAAAGCTGGACTAGTGGAGACTCTGACCAGCCTGTGGTATAGACAACCAACTGATAATCTGACAGAGGGTGAGTTAACATCTGTAACTCCTGACTGCATACCTCACACTTGATCATGGTATTGCCACACATGAAACTCAGAGAAACTAGAATGCCAAATTGGATATTGACATACCAGAAATCATCAGAAAGATCTAGATACAAAACATACTGTATCATGTATGAGTCACCAATTATGCTATAGTATAATGTTTGCAATTCTGAACTGACATTGATTCAGTCTCTTTGCTAATCATTTGCTGTAAATGTGTTCACTCACAATAGTACCTTTGCACATTTCTTTAGTTTTTTTTTTTCACCTAAAATGTGATTAACAGAAGAGATGCATGCAGAGCTGTGCTACGCTGAGGTTCTCCTGCAGAAAGCAGCTCTCACATTCCTGGATGAGAGTTTAATCAGCTTCATTAAAGGAGGAATGGGAATGCGAAAGAGTTATCTGATTTACAAGTAAGAAGCATAATGTTTAATAGACCATAAGAATTGAAATCCTTTGCCATATTCAAATGAATTCAAGTGCAATTTAAAATGGTGTCTTCATCCAGGTTTTGCCAAAGTATGGAAAATGTCACAAAAGACACTGGAACACAGAAGAGTACACACATTCATTTTAGGGGCGGTGTCAACATGGGCATTGGAACATTTAATCTGGTGAGAGCTATGGGAAGCATGCAAAATATTAAAACTATATGTCACATATCATTTTGGGAATAAATGCACACGTCTTCTAGCACTATTGATTTGCATTGTATTTAAAGACTTAAAAATGCTGTGGTTGTGTTTTGATTAGCTCAGGTATACAGTTTGTTTTTTGTGATCAGGTGCTGTCTCTGCTTCCACCCAGAGTCCTCAGACTGATGGAGTTTTTGGGCTTCTCAGGAGACAGGGTGAGTGACATCACATTATATGGTGGCAAATCCTTTGTCTTAAAAATGGTCAGATCTTCATCTAAGTTAAAATTCTGAACAAACAATTTATTTTAACTAATAACACATACATCATTGTTTTGTTCTTGTTCATTTTAAATACATAATTCAGACATTCATAGGGTAGATTGGAAAAGGCATGTGAGCTGAAGCAGTTCTCTAAGGAGGAATGTTGAAGAGAAAAACATTTGACCTAAGGTTCACTTACCACCAGCAATGTCAATTTAATGTGTGTTTAATAAAGACATGAAAGATTATAGCTGTTTGTTTGAAGATCAGATCATTTGTCATGACCAATAAATGCAGAAAACCAGGCAATTCCAACCGATTCACATGCTTTTCCTTGCTCCTCTGTGCAAAGACAGAGCCCATGTCTTGTCTATATGTTAACCTGCTTTTATATTCAAGGTGTTTATGTCAGAAGAACCATTTGTTAATTATCTCACAGGAGATGGGTTTGTCTCAGTTGAGAGAGGGAGCAGCAAGCAACAGTTTGCGTTCTATCCTGAGCACCATAACTCTTCTGATGTTTCATCTCTACATCACAGTGATACTCGGTGAGTACAGTATGTGTAAATCCTATTTTCCTTAACTGATCATCCCTCGCTCCTCGACTGTCACTCGACATCTTGAAGATGTCCCAAAGCTCTTATTCCTGCTCTGAAGAGTGAGGATAAAGCAGTGAGGAGGCTGCCTGGAGGAGCCATGAGCAAAGATTTAGGAGACCATCCTTCATGAAAGTTTGTAATGGACCGACATGCCCCTTAATCAGAAATCAGTTGGTGACTGGATATATCAGAGGAAAGGACAGCTCCTGTTTCTAAAAACATGTTTCCTTGATTCCTCTTTCCTTGCATTTTTTGACGGGACTAGGATGCAAAGAAAAGGCACAAGTGAGGAAAATGTGGATGCAATTGAGGGAACTGGGATGTACCACATGGGTTAGGGCCACCGTTTCTTCCAGATTTCAATCCCTTGTTCATTTATTTGTGAATAAAAAAAAAAATTCAATGACTGTGGGGAGATTCATGTTCTGAGAATTGTTTCTCCACTCTCATTCTTCCCTAAGGCACCGGGCAAGGAAACCTAACTGAGGCTGAAGCCCTGCTGGCACCATACATTGAAAAGTTCCCTAATGTGAGCAGTGCATTAGTGATTCTGACAGGTGCCCCCTCTCAGTGGCATTCTGTTTTAATTAATTACATGTATTTTGTCTGCAGGGAGTCATCATTCTTTTCTACACTGCAAGAATTGCTTTGCTCAAAGGAAATATCACATTAGTGAGTACCGGTGATTTTTAAGTGAATATGTTTATGCCATCTCAGTGTTGTTTTTTTTAATGCAATATCAGTTCATACCCATGTGTCCGGGTTTCTCTGCAGGCTCGGGAAAAGTTCATGGCATGTATTGCAGCACAGGAAGAGTGGCATCAGATTCATCACGTGTGTTACTGGGAGCTGATGTGGACCCACTCCTTTGAACAAAATTGGATTGAGGCTTATCGATATGCAGATCTGCTCTCCAGGGAGAGCAAGTGGTCCAAGGTAATTGTTCTTCCTTTGTGATGTGGTCAATTTTCTGTGGTCATCTCTCTTCTGTTTCTCTGTTTTCCCTCTTATAAGAAGTTGATTGCTCCTTTCTTATAGGCCATCTATGTGTTCCACAAAGCCGCCATCTTGAGCATGCTCCCAGAGGAAGATGTGACTAAACTGGGAGAGAATGTGGTGGAATTATTCAGGTGCACTAACAATAAGTTAGCACTACATTTCTGTTGTCTTCGTATTAATACAGTAACTGTGAAGCATGGGGCAGTGGTGGAGGAAGTAACAAAAGTTTTCAAATAAATTTTGTGAAGTAAAAAAGTACAACATTTGTCAAAGTGTGAAGTAGCACAGAATAGAAATAGTAAGTAAAGTACAAATACCTCAGATGTACTTAAATAAAGGTACTCTGTTACTTTCCACCACTGTTTCTAGGCAGGTGGATGGTCTCAGATTGACAATTGCTGGGAAATCAATTCCAACTGAGAAGTTTGCAGCAAAGAAAGCCCAACGCTACTGTTCCTCTAACCCTGTGAAATTAGTCGTCCCTGCTTTGGTGAGGGCATGTGCACACTGCTGACGCTTTCAATGAAAACCCAGTGTGATCGAGCCAGTACTCAAATCTTCTTTTTGTCACAGGAACTGATGTATTTGTGGAATGGTTTCACAGTAGTAGGCAAACGACCTGAGTTGACTGAAAGTATCTTGAGCACCTTGGTGAAAGCAGAGGAGCAGCTCAGAGATGATCCAAGTGAGAGGCAGAGCAAAATTTTCATGAACTTTTTTTAGTTATCAATGTGAAACTAACAAGCATTTTGCTGAACATTTAGACCCATCAGAGTATCATCTGGATGACCAGTGTGTTGTCCAGTTGTTGAAGGGCTTGTGTCTAAAAGGCCTGGGCCGTCTAGTTCAGGCTGAGCTTTGCTTCACCCAGGTCATTTCAAGGTGAGGCCACACACACACACACACACACACACACAGCACGTTATAATTGTGTTTGTGTATTGATTACGCTTGCTGATAGCTCATTCAGCTACAACTATCAACTGAGCTTTTTTTGTCCTCTGAGGCTACATACATGAGAGGGTCAGAATATTAGGAACACCCCTGAATATAATGTAGTCCAGAACAACAACACCTTTAACTATGACCTCAATAATAAAGATATCATTGAATTTATACACTTATGACAAGTTCACTAAAAACTGAAACATTATGAGCTTAACACAGATGTTATAAAGCGGAAGTGTTGCACTGAATTGCATACACTTGTACAGGTGTACCTATTAAAGTGGCCAGTGAGTGTGCATGATGCATAGCATTCACAGTACCTCTGAGTGTGGTGTTGAGACTTAAGAGTTTAAATAAATTAGGTCTGGGTTTTATCAATGTTTATTAAACTACTAAATTGACCCACTGAATTGATTTTATTGTTTTTATTTTGCAGTGAATATGATATTAAGCATTACAACTATTTGGTGCCATATACCAGGTATGAGTTGGGAATGTTACACAAGGAGAAAGGTGACATCAACACAGCCATCAAATTGATTGACAGTGTCAAGTAAGTGTTTTCAGCACATCCAATCTTGGGCTACACATTGGTTCTGTTGTTTGTTTGTTTTTTATATATCAGTGCAGAAATTACCCAAATGCTTTCATGAACTACAGCAGTTTCATGAACTATAATTTACAGTGCTACACTGCAGACTTTTACATTTGTATATGGCATATGCAGCTCAGCCTTTTGTTGGTTGTGAGGACCTTACATTTCATTATCAATTGACCTTTTTTGCACTTTTACGGAATACAGTTTATAGCAAGTGAGTCCTTTGAAAGGATGACAGTGTGCTTATGTGGAACCAAATACATCTATGTGCAAAAGTCCAGCTACCCATTAGTTCTACTAGAATCCACAGTGTATTGCCATATCATACAAAGAACTAATAAGTGGTTTTTATTATGTGTAGGATGAACTACAAAGACTACAACATGGAGTCGAGGCTGCACTTCCGTATCCATGCTGTTCTTGACACCATGGGCTCTTTTTCAGCCAAACCTCGCCCTTCACGTACATCAGCATGAAAGACCCTATGGCAGGAAATGACAAAAAAAGCCTTGTGTGGTGCCATCAGCTCTGCCACTAAACTTGGGGGCGGGACGATTCAGACCTGTGTAGTAAATTAAAATACATCTTGTCAATGGAGAGATTCTTGGGGATGAAAAAAAGTTTACAAGAAAAAGGCTCATTTCAATAGTTCTACTTTTTGACTTTTCCAATAATATCCAGTTTGAGAATATTTCACATCTTGCTTGTATTCTTCATTAGATTAAACTCCTTTCATTATTATAAGCTAATTAATCTATGCAAATAACTGTCTTCTATGTCCAGTGCAGTATGAATAGGTCTGCTTTGATAAATGGTATTTGCTGAATAAATCTTATGAATCAAATTACAGCATTTTTATGATAACACACAATGTAAGGTATAGGCCAGGTGGACATTTTTATGAAGTTAAGATGCCTTTTTACTAAATATATAACAGCTTTCTTAACAAACTCTGCAGTACTGCATGAAAATTGTATATGTTCTTAAAGACATGTCATACAAATAGCTTTTGCAAGCTGTCTTGTCTGTAGTGGCCAAACCTTTGTACATGCCACAATTATTGTTTGCCTTCATTAAAAAGTAACAGTTCATTAACAATTAAATCCTGCTTGCTTCAGGAGATGTATTTAATTACTGTCATTTAAAACAAAATATGTAATGTGACCAAACCTCTGGATCCGTGTATCATCCGATCATTCGATTTGATTTAACTTGCAAATGACAAAACGGATAAATTGTTCAGAATTTCGTTTTTGTAGATGTGAAAAAAGGAAAACTACTGACTTTGCCGTACTCTTGCGCGCCCGCTCGCACATTTATATGAGTTCTCATGGGAAATGGTGTTTATGGCAGATATTAACTGTCCGCCCAGTCAGAAATCCGTAAACATAATAAGACGTTTTTTTTAGATTTGGTTTCTCGTGTATTTGATTTCATGCTTTGTTATGAAAACAGAAGAAATACACAGTGATTTGACTTTCACCGAAAAAACGAAATTCTACTTCATTTATCCGTTTTCTTGTTTGCGGATTAAATCAAATGAGTGAATGATCGGATGATACACGGACCCTTCTGCATACAGCTGTTTGCACCTCGGACACAGCTGTTAGAAGTGTTGATCACGTGGTGTGTGTGATCAGTTGACTCTTCCAGGGCGGGGGAGGAAGGGGAGAGAAGATGGAAGGGAACAGAGACGAAGCAGAGAATTGTATAAAAATAGCGACGAAAGCCCTAGAAGCTGGAGATAAAGAAAAGGCGGTGAGGTTTCTCAACAAAGCAGAGAAGCTGTACCCAACTGACAAAGCCAAAGGTACCGTTGTTTAGCCGGATAGAGAGAACACAGCTCTACTTAACATGATGTGCTGTCAGTAACCAGGTGGTAGCATGTAACTGATGTTTGTTACCGTCACTGACGGTTTAAGCTCAGGCCACCTGGTGGCTACTACTGCATACTGGTTACAGGTATTTGTATAACTGCGTAGCGTTAGTGAAGAAGGGAATGTAGCTAACTAAAATACTGGAATTTAAGCATTAACGTTACACAAGAGTTAACTAGCGTTGGCTAAGATGGCGTTGTGTTAGCTAACCTAGCCTGCCCGCGTCTTCCCCTCTGTAGTGAACGTTTCTGTAAATTGAGGTTTATTACAAGGTGAAGTAAAGTGAACACGTTGAAGAAGATGCCTTTTAGTGAAGCACAGTGATGGTTCAGAGTACCATCAGCTCACCACAAGCTAACGTTAGCTAACAGTTGATCAAACGTCCTTTTTTAACGGGAAACAATCATCAGTCAGGCCATCGTTCGTTGATTAGCTGTCACTAACGTCTCTGTTGGCATTCTTTTTAGTCTCACTTCAGTCAATCAGTCTTTGGGTTTGTAGGGATTTTCAGGAGTCCCGTTTACGAATCAGAGGTTGTAGAGAGATGTAGGGCGAGGAATTAATGTTGTCCAGGTCACTCAGCCAACTTCCAGGCCCTCAATTGAATGATTTATCCCCTTGAGAGCTTCGAAGTACAGGTTAATCCAACAAAAACCACTCTCTGTGAGACGATAATTTATAGCTGTTTAATGAGGAGGGGACTGATGGTGTTTTGCATTGTAAGCTCAAAGGGACTCTTATATCCAGTATTGTGAGTGTTTTCTGTAATGGGATAAATAGACTTGGTCATTGATGACCAATAGCTCCTCACTTCATAGACTAGTAATTGGAATGAAATGAAATGATATCCCGCCATGTCCTTTGTCTGCTTTATGTGCCTGCCCTGCACTCAGTTTTAGGTGGCAGTAGCTAGTTTGTAACTTTGCTGATGTCTTGCTACGACCACCTGATAATTACATTCACATAACCTCCTCACCAGAACTGCTCATGAGATTTGCTGCTATCATTGGAGTAAGCAGCAAACCAAGACCAGGTTTTAATCCAAAACTAATTTGCTAACCCACTGGTCTCACTTCATTAGAAAGCCCCTTGACATTATCCTGCTGTCCAGTCATATCACTCAAAATCTAAATTAACACATGATGTGTAAAAGAGGAAAGATGGGTGACCAAAAAGTGTTTTTTGAGTTTGGCCTCGGTCACTGCATTGTGTGCAGGCTGGCTCACAAAAAAATGGTTTTACTCCTTGTTCACCCAGAAATGGTCCATAATAGTGAATTCTTTTACTAGTTTGAATGTAATTTCTTGATTTAATGAACTTGCAAGTCATGTCTTCTCACACATAAGTCTCTTCTACTGTAGGGACTTAATGACCCACAACAACTTACACCACTTGTCCCTGGTTCTGCTTTTGTTTCCACTGCCCTCAGCACACTGTGGAGACAAATTCCAGGAGCTAAATTTCAGCATCCCTCAGCAGGTAGTACTAAATCAAGTTCCAGGTACTCATGGGGACTGGGTGCTTGCAGTTCTGGCACCTGTGATTGGTTAAACGTCAGCATTCTCACATCTCAAGTATTGGCATTACAAGCATGGCATGTAAACATGTATTCACTGGTTTAGAGGTAAAATGGGGACTTGAGCAAGTTGACACGGACACAGTGGCAAAGATGTCACTTTTCTGAAAGTTTTTGTTCTGCATTTTCAATAGCTGTTAACTGCTCAGCTGCACATCCAGTCTCCGTTACCAGCACAGGTTTTGTTGCGCCTTGATTAATGAGCCTTGTGATCGAGTGTTGATTTGATGCTTTCTGCTCGGTTGTGTAGAGCGAAACGCAGAGCCGCCCTCATGTAAACAGACTGACGCAGGTAAAAATGTAGTGGAAAAGCAAACCGAATGGATTACACCAGTCCTTCGGGTTTTGCCAGATTACAGGTATGAGAAACTACAGGTTACAGCTTGTTAGGTTCCAGTGTTGGTAAAATGCTAACCGTGTCCTAAGTTTCTTCATTATGTGTTTGAAGCCCGTTCCTCCTTGTGCTTTATTGTGCTTTGGAAATGTGCCAGATTATCTTTTTGTTGGCTGTTCTCCTGGCTCATGTGTGGGTTTTTTCTTTAACTAATGAGGCTTTAAATGCACTATTTTAAGGTCTAAATGGGTGTTATTCCTGGTGGATCTTGTCATGTAAGATGCAATTCAAAACGCCACTCTGGTGTGCCTAGTCTGCTGCTTGAAATTCTTTTAACAGTACAGTAAGTGAATGACTGCACATTTTGTGAGCAAAGCCATGCATATTATATTGTTTTTCAACAGTGTATTGTGATTGTAAAATCTAGAATCGTATCTAATCTGAAAATGCGTCATCTCCCTTTTTTACTGCAGTTATTACATTCCTAAATATCACTGACCAACGTGGCAAAGAGTTTACATGTAGTTTCTGCCATGAGTGATACACTGACATGTACTTGTATAACTGAGTATGTCAGTTTTACTTTGCATATACTCAGTTATAATTTTAATACAATTTTAAAGCTTTTACATGCATGCATCTATGTGTGACAGTTTATACTTGAGGATGTTGTTAAAACTTGGACACACATGACAATGAAGGTAATATTTGCATTTACTATAAGTTTAGCTTTTGATTTCTTCCTCTTGTCTTCAGCTTTGTTGGATGCATTAACAAAGAATGGGAGCTCGGCGGGTAATGGCGCATATAAAAGGAGACCAGCAAAAAGCTCAGAACGCACCGGTGCCACACCAGAAGGAGAAAGCCAAGAGTCTGGAGGAGGCGACTCTAAAGGCTTCACCAAAGAGCAGGTTGAGGGTGTGCAGAGGTGAGAATTTCTTTCTTTTAATGCTTTATTTCTTCTCCACCAGTTGGTAGTGTAATCTGTCCCACTACAGTTGGCTCTGTGACAGCAGTACCATTTCTGTCACTCAATTAGACCTTTCACCTGTGTCTGAACGAGGACACTGTCCTCTCTGCATTGTTGTGCACCCAGCTATTGCTATGGCTGTCTCTATACCTCTGTGTGCTGCCTACTGAGATACATTTAGCAGCGTGAACTAGATACCAGGTAACCACTACATGCTCTAATTTTAGACCATGCAGTGGGGAAAAAGCAAGAAAGTTAGAGTAAGCAGGCATTGCATCTTACCTACATATACCCGCCAGTCAGATCAGTAGAAAACTGATGATAGCAACTGGAGTTCATGTCTAGGATAAACATGCTGCTGGTGGTTACACAGTTGTAACAGTGTATTGCAATTAAACTTAGGCAGTGATCTTTTCCCCTGGTGTTTTTGTTATACTGAATCCTTTGAGGAAGCTTTGGTGGGTTAAAAATTGCATCATGTCTCTGAAGAAAAAGTACAGTCAGTTTTGTACTAAAAGTCTCCCGTGGCCTCATCAGTAGTCCTACTTAAGCCATGATTCTTCAGTAATGGATAGAAATGGGTGATTTGATGATGATCATCATATTATATTTACCATAAATTTGTTTTCTCAAGGAAAGAATCAACAATTTACAGTAAAAATCTGACAAACTATTTATAGATTTTGTTGTTGTTGTTTTTCACATGTGTGAAAGGTTATGCTTGGTGAATGTATAACAGTGAAACATTACAGTTAATTTAATTAAGCATCAGCCTGGAAAATATTATTTTTAGTTTTCACTGGTATCAATCCTGTAGCCCAATCCTAAAACCCAGCTAGTGTATGTGTTAGTCTGCCTACGGTATTAATGCTTGAAGCCCTCTGGTACCTGACCTTTTATGAATAGAGATGTCCAGATTCAAATCAAACTTTATTTATACTGCACTTTTGAACTGACAAGTTGAGTCATTTCAAAGTGCTGAACAGATGAGTCAATAAAGCAGAATGTAAAACTAGCTGGGATGGTATCAGATGTTTGGTAATGTTGAATTTGTCACCTGCCTGTTAAAACAATCCACAGTGTTGTTTGTTTATTTTTCCAGGATAAAGCGGTGCAAGGACTACTATGAAGTGCTCGGTGTCACTAAAGAAGCCAGTGAGGATGAGCTCAAGAAAGCCTATAGGAAACTAGCGCTCAAGTTCCATCCGGACAAAAATCATGCAGCTGGAGCAACAGAGGCTTTTAAAAGTGAGTATGCATTTATACTTTGTTACTGGTGTGTTTAACATTAGATAAAGAAGTTCGTTATGTAATGTAAAACTCTTCAGCTTGTTTAGTTTAACTTGATGTGCAAGTTTAGTTCATAGCGCTGATTATGTATAAAAAAAAAAAAAATAAAATAAAAACTGGACAGGTTTTTCACTATGTTGTGGACCCAGTACAGTATCACCTGCAAGTCAAGTGAGACTGCAGAGAACAGCAATTAAATTAAGAGACAAATGAGAGAGAGCTGTGTCTAAGCATTGTACTGTATTTTAGCACTGGGAAAAACTATCTCCATAAACTTTTTGTCCTCCCTTTCATTTTGATATCTTAACAATCTCCTTCAGAGATTGGTAATGCATATGCAGTGCTTAGCAACCCAGACAAAAGGCAGCAGTATGACCTGACAGGAGGGGAGGAGCTGAGCAGCCCGGGACACTCACGGGGAGGAGGCTTTGACTTCCACAGGGGCTTTGAGGCCGACATCACTCCCGAGGACCTCTTCAACATGTTCTTTGGAGGCGGGTTCCCCACCTGTAAGTGCATACAGACTCAAACACCTAAAGACTATTGTTACTGATGACTTTACATAACTTGCCACTCATTTTATGTTCCACTTGTGTATTACTTTACAGTTCCTGCAGTGTCACTTTATCAATTTAGGAGACTGTAATCATTCTTTTTTTTTCCCTTTTGTCCAGTTTTGCAAATTTGCATTTTAAATGCATTTTAATGTGGTTCTCTTAATGTGTGAATAAAGGGACTGTAGAACCTCTAGTACAGTACTGTTGGTACAATTCAAGTTTTCCACTATTCATGGTGCTGAAAAATTAGTATGTTTAAAATCAGACCAATAGATTTTTAGCTTTGATGACAGTCGCACTTTGGTTTCACTAGTTCTGTACTGCTCTGATATTCTACATAACCTAGAGCAGTGTGAATGTACAGTTTTGAAAACTAAAGCTAAGAGTAAGTGAGACCGGTGACATATCCCATAACTCTGTATCTGACCTCAGTAAATATTTTTGTCTGCAGCAAGTGCACACACCTTCACCAATGGCAGAACAAGCTACAGCCACCAGGCTGATTACCGACAAGAGAGAACAGAAGAGAGGGGAGATGTAGGTAGACAGGTTCTGACTTAAGAAATAACATTTTATTTGCACATACAGTATGTATAATATTACAGTTTTACTTGATGCACAACTTTGTAAGCTACATATGTTGTTTCAGCTAAAGTTCTGTTTGTCTTTAGGGTGGTTTCTCAATGTTTATCCAACTGATGCCCATAGTGGTCCTAATTTTAGTGTCAATACTGAGCCAGATGATGGTGTCCCCTCCACCCTACAGCCTCTACTCTAGACTGTAAGTGTGCATACACTTACAGTATGTGTTGTGTTTCCATAACCTAAGGGGACATTACACTGACTTGCATTCATTTCCTGGAGACTTACCATAACCTTACCCTACCCTTTACCTAACACCTAACCTTTAACAAAGTCATCACTCTAAAATGTAAGGATTTATGCTTTGGGGACTTGGTTTTTGTCCCCATAAGGACATCAGGTCCCTACAATATGATTGTGTGAATAGATTTACATCCCTGCAACACAAGTAATACCTGGCTACAAGCACAGAGTCATGTCTTACTGTACTATAGTTGTGAGGAGCAGGGCACTCATTGACATAATGTATTCCCTGGTCCCATACCATAATCTTAACCATCACAAATAAATGCCCAACTCCAGCCCTACCCCAGCTTAAACCTAATTTTAACCTAAACCATGTTTAACCCTGAAAAAGCCTTTTGATGTTTGAGGACCAGCTAAATTGTGTTCACCACACAGTTGGTCCACACTATTAGTCATTATTGACACCTGCAGATGTATGCGGCAAATCGCACGCTTTTATGCGATGCGTACTTATTCAGCTGTCAATTCTTTAAAACTGATTACCTGAGTACTTTAAAACTGACTGAATACCTGTGTTAACCATACAGAAAGCAGTCTATTTTTCGTTATACTACTATGAAATGCTTTGTGCCATAAACTCTTCATTGTGTGCTTTGTTGTCTTTCATTCACTGTTGTTCACTGGATAAATGCCCAGAAAATAGCTTTCTTTTCACTGCCCTACTCTTTGCAGAAAACAAGGTCTACATTATTGCAGAATAGCCAATTATAACTGGTTATGTGAAGTACCTTCAAGATTAAATGTGAAAAACTGCAACCGTTGTCAGCATTTTCACTAAAGATTCTACCTCTCCAGGTCCACGGGTCAGATCATAAAACGGGAGACGGAAAACTTGCACGTTGACTACTATGTCACTAAGGACTTCAAGTCAGAGTATAAGGGTGCTGCACTGCAGCAGATTGAGAAGAATGTGGAGGAGGACTATGTATCTAATATCAGAAATAACTGTTGGAAGGAGAGACAGACAAGTGAGTAATTATGATTAAATACACCCTCAGAACTAGCTTACCAAATTCAGTAATATGTCCTCTTCACATTTTCCCTGGGCTCTTGTTTTATCAGTCACATTGTTCTTCTGCTTGTCTTATCCAGAAACAGACCTGCTGTATGCTGCTAAGGTATACCGGGATGACCGAATGCGCAAGAAGGCAGAGCTCATGACCATGGATAACTGCAGGGAGCTGGACAGACTAAATAGCCTATTTAGAGGCGGATGAGTGATGTTTTTGGATCATGTAAATAATCAGTAGATGTGTATGTTCATTTTTTTTTTAAGGAAGAGGATTTAAACTAGGAGCAAAAACTTACAGAAATAATTTAGCTCTGTTGTTTCTAAGTTTTAAAATGTCCCTTTCCTCAAATCCCTCTGCCGACTTGTTCTCTTCCCCCGCACCAGCCTGACCCCAGGAATCGGCTTGCTTCAAACCTAATGAACCAATCACCATCTGCTGTAAAAAGCCCCAGATCATTTTTTTAAACTCTGCTTTTTTGTTTTCTCCTGGAAACGAGGAGAACACTAGACTATAAAGGCATGTGGTGAGAGCTCAAGAGGCATTTTGCACAAGTGAATCACTTTAAGATCAACGAACAGCTTTCGGCATCATTTTCCTGACAGAAACATAATTTGGGAGAAAGATTTCTCTGGAGGTGCTACCCTCCAGCCAAATCCCTTTCATGAAGAACACAATGTCTCTTTTAGCTTCCTACTCAGCTTTGGGATGAAGATCAGTGGACCATGAAGAGTTTTTGATCTGTGATTTTGCTACTAGAGAACATTTTTATGTTATCCCCTTCAAAATGTGAAGTTGGTTTGGACTAAACATGAAGACATCAAAACTTATATAATGTTGTACATTATCATGTTGGAAGTTTATGCAGTTATTTAAATTAGGTAACTAATAGAAGATGCGTTTTTTTTTTTCTTTCTTCAATGCTCGCCTAAACATTTAAATAAAGTAAAATTATTACTATGGATTTGCTCTGTATCTGACTGAGATGACAAACACCCAAATTACCAAAAACAAACAAAAAAACCTCTCGCATCAGTTATGTAGTCATGAAGCTAGTGTTGGTTTTATTTTTCCTAAGCTTTGAAATATTTCTGAGGTATCTGCTGTCAATCCAATGAACAATGGGATGCAAAATAAAGCTGCAGTAATTAGCAAATCAATTAGACCACTATCCCTAAGTTGATGGTGATTGTTTTGGGCTCCTACTACAAGCCTGCACATTATCATTATTAAAATTGTGGTTTTGTTTTTAACTCTACATTAATTATAGATCAATGCGCAATTGATCTATACTTAGCTAGATGGAGGATGGATCTCTAGGCTATAGCTGTGGAGAATCTGAAAACTGGGAGGATAAGGAAGGGGAGCCAATTCATAAAGAGGCTAAACTTGTTTTTTTTTGTTTTTTTTTGTTCCAGTATTCAAGTGGATAGACTATAAATTTAAGAAATGATTTTAAAGTTATTTTACTTAACCATGTTCCGTCTAAAAACTAACACTTGTGAGTACCTAGTCACAGAATCGGTAACCAGGAGAAAGTAAAAGGTAAAATAGTAAAGTAAAGCTGAGTAAAATACAACTGACTCCCCCAAAAGAAACCAGAATTCGAAACGACCACGTGATACTGTTGAACTCGTTTGTCATCGGTCACGTGATCCCGGAAGTTGTCGGATCCTCGGTGGCACACACAACATCACCACGTCCTATTAGGTTTCTTGGAAGTGAAATGAAAAGGAGCACAAGCGAAACTTGACATGCCGTCAAAACCAACATCCTGAGGAATAAATCAGCCTGTGCTAGACCAACGTGCCGGGAAACGCTGGTTTCTGTCTCCGACGTTTCGTGGACTATGCACTACCACAGCCACGTCTGTGCTTTTTTGCTGGGTTCATGCTTATTTGGGTGTTTTCCCCACGTGTTTAACTGCAAACAAGAGCCAGAAACTCCTGACTGGAGGATGACTCTGAAAACTATCCGTAATGGAATACACAAAATTGACACCTATCTGAACGCAGCACTGGATTTGTTTGGTGGCGATGACGGGCTGTGTCATTACAGGTGCAGTGATGGTAAGCTAGCTTCATCTTCCTTCAAAGCCTTTTTTAAAAGTCACCAGTGGATTTGTGAAACACAGTTGTAACTAAAAGCATTAATTAAATCGACTGTACTGCTGCGTTTGTCTCTGACAGCAACATCTTCCACTTTGCTCCTTTCTCACAGGTTACAAGCCGGTGCCTCGTCCTGGCTACAAGCATCCGCCACCCAACGGGTGTGGGTCCCCATTGTTTGGTTTTCAGGTAGTCTGGCAGTGTTTGGAAGATTGTGTGTGTGTGTGTGTGTGTGTGTGCACGCCACGCAAAGCGAGTTGTCATGTGAATCCTGATGTATACTACAGCATCCCAAACCGTATGGGCCTAGATATGATGCAGTCCATGTTTGTCTAACATTTTATCTTATTGCTTTGTTTACACACACACACACACAATACAACATATGTAGTTGAACATGGCCCAATGTGGATATAAAATAGTCTAACTGACAAATCCACAATGCCAATGTTATTGGCAGATATTTGCTTTAGATACAATGGCAAGAAGGAAAAACTACTGTATGTGAACCTTTTGGAGTTACAGTATGTTAAGCTGTCCCAGCACCTCCATGTCAGGATTCTTCTTCCACTGTACTTTTCAGTACAAAAACAAACAAATTTATACCTTTTTCATATCCCTGATTGATGGAAGGTAAAGGAAGGGGTGCTATTCTGGAAAGATTTGTAATTTTTGGGGTTGACTTTTGTTTTATTTACAGTGGAACTAAAACTGTCATAATGTACTGCGCTATGTTGTTTGTCATTTCTGAATCATAATTTTACCACCTGCCAGGATAATGTAAAGTTCAAAACACAATGATTACAAACATTCAAAGAGTGACCAAGCTGTTTTTTCCAGTTTGACATAGGCATCCCATCCATGACTAAATGCTGTAACCAGCATGATCGCTGCTATGACACTTGCGGCCTTGAGAAGCACGACTGTGATGAACAGTTCCAGGATTGTCTTGAGACCATCTGCAGGAATGTCCAAAGAACTCTGGGATTGGCCCAAAGTGTTCAAGGTGAGGGACTTGATTGCTTTTTGTGTCCTGGTACATCCTAGCTCATTTGACAGTTGCTTTGTAAACTTCACAAAGAAACGGTAAATTTCAAAATAGTGTAATAGGGTTTAAGACTTTGCTATGAAGGCTGTTGAAAACTGTTGGTCTTGACTGCAGCTTTTTGTCACTGCCACCTACTGGTGTCCCCATCCAGATTTAGTGTTTGATTTTTATCTATGATAAAATATATTTGATTAATACCACATGCTCATATTATTCCTCTTTCTTTCCTTCTTGGCAGCCTGTAAATCAGCGGTGACGCTGTTGTTTGATGCTGTTATGCACTTGGGATGTAAGCCATACTTGGACAGCCAGAGAGAGTCCTGTGTGTGCCAGTATGAAGTGAAGAAGGAACTGTGATACAGAACCAAGACTGTAAAATGAGGCTGATTCACAAGCACAACTCTGGCAGCATGACTCCAGAGATACACTTTTTTCAGACTTATAGCTTTTCTCAGGGATATAGAGTGTCTTGGCCCTCTCACCTCCCTTTAGTGACAATTTGAATTGCACACTTCTCTTAGACAAGTGGATGTGAATTAACCTTAGTGTGACAAGAGTTAGTGGACAATTAATATCTTTCCTAGACTAATTATTTATATTTTGTCAATACTGTGTAACATGTTTCTTCTGTGATGGGCTGGAAAGAGGGTATTCAGGTTTTCACTGGGATTTGGTTGTTTGGGTGGGACCCAGTTAACAGTGCTTTATTTTATGGGCACTGCAAATTCATAATTGTTTTCTGAAAAGATCTTCACAAATTTGCACTAATTATGGGTACACATGGAGTGGAATTCTTCCAGTTGAATGCTAAACTTGTATTTTAGCCAGTGTACAGCAGGTCTGCTGAATATGCTGCAAGGTGCGATTTGTCTATTGACTGGCAATAAGAACACAAACATATATAAAAATGTATATTTCCAATAATAAATTAATGATAATATTTTCGGCTCTATGGCCTGTATAAGCAAACTATACTGCCCAGACCCAAACAGAAGCATGTGGTAAATAAGTAAAGGATGTACATTTTTATAGTAACAAACATTTTATAACATTTGTAAAATATCACATGGAAAGGAGTGTACTTGTGGACTCTATGAAATTACAACACTGTTGAGAAAACCTGTTTTGAACTGTCATAAAAACATAGAAATAGAGGAAAAGGTTTAAATTTATACCTGTAATTCAGTGAGACGGTGCACATTTTTGGATAAACTGTTACTGTGATTAGCTGATTAGTCGATCAACAGAAGAATAATTTGTAACGGTTTTGATAAATTGTCTGTTATTTTTAAGGCAGCTCTAGTTGCCTAAAAAACAAAACAAGTTATTTTTTGATTAGTTTATCAAGTGTGAGGATTTGCAACTGAATCACTTTGGAGTTTGAACTGTTGGTTGGATAAGACATTTTAAGATGTCACCTTTGGCTCTGAAAAGTTGTGAAGGGCATTTTTTGTAATTATTTGTTGATTCATAGACTAAATTATATGATTAATTTAATAAATTAATTGATAATGAAAATAATCACAAGTTGCACAAATTATTAGGAACATGCCATAACAAAAATGTGATTAAATGTTAGTAAAATGTACACATTTCAACTTGTCAAATCAAAATTAATGTTTAGCTATAGTCCAGTATTACAAATGAAAAATTTGTTGAGTTTATATGACATTAGCGCTTAGGAGCTATAACTTGATCTAAACCATATCGTCCGTTTTATTGACATATTTTATGCTTTGAGCGGTATGATCTTGAAGCAGCTATTAAATTGCGCTATATGTGATTTTATTTGGTGTACCATGCAGAAACCTCCCTTTATTTTTATGATACATAAACTTCCTGCACTATGTTTAATGAGTCGCTTTTCTAATGTGGCAAACACGGAAGTCCTGGCTATTAAACCTTAATGGACAGATATAGGCGCCAATTAGTGATGGGTCCGGCATCATCGATGCATCGCCACATGCGTCGAGCTCGTAGAGC
>NW_018127895.1:240505-317584 GCF_001952655.1 Monopterus albus | reverse complement strand
ACAAAACATGAAGAAAATAATGTGTGTGAATGTTGATTATGTGGTGTGTATCTAAAAACACTGTAACACAACAATTCACATTAAGAAAAATATTATGGTTACTTTTACTGTCATAATAACATTTATCCCTGACTGCAGCCTTTCTCTGCTTTAACTAACCTTGCATTTAACAGCCTGAGGAAGACATCCTGGCTACACTAACATCTTCTAATACAACAGATCTCTAATCAATATCTATCTAACTAAGAAATTACCTAACACTAGGTCATCAAATCAGTGTCAGTTGAGTCTGTCAACTAGGTTGCCTGTAGGGATTTTTAAGGTCCAGCAGGTGTCAGTATTCAGTGACACAGTATCAATACAGTTTGGAAATGTGTCGAAACGCTTCATGACGCCTCATCTACTTATCACTAGAGCCAATCGTCTTGTCTGATTTTCACTTTCAGCCAATGTGATTGCGGGGGCGGAGCTCAGACCTGGTACAACTCATGTTGCATTAACGAAACACAATCATTTTTCTGCGGAGTCCGTGGGAGTGAGGTCGTTTTAAGAACATGTCTAACAGAAAAGGGGACAAACCTGAAGGTAGAAACTACTTTTTTTTTAATTGAAAGCAGACAAACTCTGAACTCCTGTAATTGTTTAACCTTACAATGTTGTAACGTTACATAAGTTCTGTGACGCCTTTACTGTAAGTTTTCTTTATTTTCAGTCAGTCACCAAGTTAGTACAACGTGTAATGTAGGATTTTTATGTCATGAAACCATTTTCAGGACTTAGCGTTAATTGCTCGTTGTTCCACCTTTTCAGGAAGTGCTGCTAAGTACAGCAAAACAGAAACCGACAGTGCAGGTAAGTTCCTTCCACCACCTTGGCATATAACGCTACATGCTTTTTAAATAGTGTCCTATGATGCTGTTGTCTCAAGAATAACAACACGGTAAAGTCACAACGTAGTGAAACTGAAGCAAAGTTAGGAAGAGATTTATTGCCAGTGAAGGTGAAGTATTACAGTCATGTTAATGATTAATAACGTAAACCACTTTCATTTTGACTGCATTTCATGTCAACAGGAATGAATTTTACGTAACCCTGATAAACATGGAGTTATAAAGGCACTTGGTAAAAACTGAGCAATAAAAATAAGACAGCCCAGCAAGCTAATCTGATTTGTACTGACTTACTACATTCCTATATGTATATTAGGTGCACCTACATGTAGTTAAATGCAGTTTAATGTTTCATACTTTACAAATATTAAAAACCCATTTCAGGGTAGAGCCTCCAAAAATAAGATATGTAAAGTTGATTCAACACCTTTATAAGAAGAACTAAACATTAGCCTTTATGAACATGGGGTGTATTGCAGACTGTTGGATGTAGACTGCATTGGGTTTTTTTTCTAGGTGCCTCCCAATAAACTGCCAGATGAGTGTAGAAACCAAAACCACCCCACAGACATAAAATCCCATTCAAAGCCATGTAAAAATACGGACTATCACTTCCGAAATGTCTTTTAAGCTGCCAAACACCTCTGCTGCTCCCATAACACAACGTGCGTGACCTATATATCTATGGGGTGGAGTATAAATCTGTTACTTTTTTAGAATCCTTTGGCATCTTTCTCCACCTGCCACCCATCTGTTGAGGGGCATGAAGACTCTAAGCTGATGGAACAATGGCTGCTTGACCCCATACCAGCAGCAGTGGAGCAATTCAGGAACCTGTAGTTGTACTGCTTAACAATGTTATTGTTCAGCAGTTATATTCTACACTGTTGCTTGGGCTACTCATGTGTGCGTTTGTTTTGTTTATTGCAGGCATGGGGAACGAAACAGAGGTGGATTCCTTCTTTGGAGGGTAATCTGTTTCATCGTTTTTCAGTGGTTATCAGCTGGAATGGTTGAGTGTCAAGCTGGTCAGTACTTCTTTGTTTTTTTATAAAACAGTTCTTCAGCGCTGGATCCTACGGAGGAGTACAGGATGAACCACAGACGACGAGGCCTTGCAATTATCTTTAACCACGAGCACTTCTTCTGGAAACTGGGGATGAATGACAGATATGGAACCAATGCTGATCAGTACAGCTTGGAGAAAAGGTATGACTCAGTCAGCTGCTGAAGGGGAGCGCTGTTTCCTCAGAACTTGTCTGAACTTGTTTGCCTGATTTAAGTGTTTTCTGTGGAAACATGTTAGCAGTACATAGTGTTACATACTTCTTCCTTCTCTTTTAGACTGAAGGAGCTAGACTTTGAAGTAAAGACTTATGTTGACCGCAGACAGGAGGAAGTGCTGGATATACTCAGCAAAGGTAAGCACATATATGATTGTCTATAGCCCCAAATGACTAATGTCTATTCAGGAATCAGCAGTATAACATTATTACTGTGGTTTAACTGGTTACCTTGCCCTCCATGTGATATGCTGTAGTACAGTCCATTTTGGCTCCTTTACTTGCAAGTTTAACAAATGACATTTTGTCCCACCAGCTGCAGAGGACGATCACTCGGATGCAGACTGCTTTTTGGTTGTTTTCCTGAGCCACGGTGAGGATGACCATATTTACGCAAATGATGGCAAGATCAGCATTCAGGACATCACCTCCATGTTCAAAGGAACTAAGTGCAGCAGCCTTGTAGGAAAGCCGAAGATCTTTATACTCCAGGTACATGTGAACAAAATCCAAAAGCCATTAAAACTCATGAGAATATGACAACAGTGACCTGTTTTTAACGCTTTACTCAGAAAATCATAGTTTTCGAAAATGTGACTGTGGCTGACAGGCATGCCGCGGAGACAAGCATGACGACCCAGTGATGCCTTGTGATGCTGTGGACAGTGAGGCAGATACAAATGAGGTGGTGGTAGATGCCAGCGCCATACACACCCTCCCTGCTGGAGCTGATTTCATTATGTGCTACTCTGTGGCTGAAGGTGAGCTAACTGGGATGAATAAAAAATCTTAATCTGCTTGTAAACTAGCATGATGGGTGGATTCACCCTTTATTTGATTCAGGTTACAACAGTAATCCTATTCAGGAGCTAGAGGGAATTATCTCAGATATATGTCTTTAAATGTCCTTTTTGTTGCTCACTGAGTAGCTGTCCTGTTCTCTATGTCATTTGTTAAGGTTATTATTCCCACCGGGAGACCATCAATGGCTCCTGGTATGTCCAGGACCTGTGTGAGCTGTTTCAGAAGTATGGGGATTCTCTTGAATTCACACGGTTACTTACACTGGTCAACAGAAAAGTGTCCATGAGGAGCGTTGGGAAAGCTAGGGATCAGAATGCCATTGGGAAGAAGCAAGTACCATGCTTTGCTTCGATGCTGACCAAGAATCTCTACTTCCGACCAAAAAAGTAACCATTTCAAACCTTAATCATTAAAAAGCTGGTTTTATATTACTGCTTGGGAAATGGGGTCTCCTGCAGGGAGCTTTTAAAAGTATTTAGCGATTTTTTTTTTCTTTTCTCTATTTTTCTCTGAACACTATTATTTACATTGAATAATCAGCTGGGTTAGCTAAGCCAAGTTAGTTAGTTACTTTATAAAGACTATAATGGGAGTATTTTGTTCCAGTAACTTGATTTCTTGACAATAATTTCTGGTCTTCTTGTACTGATTGCATGATGCAGTAAGATGTTCTTGTTACTGTGTTCAAGCCCAGTAGCTCAGTGCACATTTTTCAACTACTTGCTTTAAGACTGCAGGGTTGTTCACAGTGTCCTTGTTGAGGGAAAGCTTTCTCAGACTGTCTCTGGAGAAACTGGAAATGTCAGGTAATTCTGAGGTAACAGAACACCACAATAACCAGGTACTAGCAATGACTTTGTTCAGTGTTTCTGTAAGCACTAATGATCACCTAAAATCTCTTAACACACTACATCCAGACACTACATAAACACGCTGTCTTCAATGTGGTCCCTCTAAAAGGGAATTTGTGTTTGTGCTGTTCTTTGTCTTGTTGCACTTTACAGCACTACATTTAATAATGCATATTTGCAGCTGATAGTAGCTCAGGGAGAAACGGTGGCCTTTTAAACAGATGGACCCAATCCCACTGTCCACGCTCACAGATCCACATTCCCACTGAGTTAACGAGGGCTCAGGGCTGTCACACTATGAAATTGTCAAGTGTATGAGGGATCTCTCGCCTCCATTCTGAGCGCTTTATGCTTACTTTCCATAAGTTAGCAATTCTGCAGACTCTGCCTGAGGGAAATCCCCACATTTCATAGCGTTGTGACATGAAACATGGGATTAGCCTGCCTGGGGAAGGCTGGAAGCGTAAAAAGTAAAATGCCAATGAAAACAGACATAAGAAAAATAAAGAGGACTAACAGTAAACAAACACTAATTTTGGCGTTGTCATGGTGATGTGATAGTGTAAGTCACATTCCTGTTGATACAGTTTCCAGCCCTTGCAGACTCTTGCACTCAGTCACTTACAGGTGATGCCACTTAAGTCTTGAGGGTTCAGGGCTTGATACCTTAGGGATTGGGTCGTGCTGTGAAACCTAAAACACAAAGCTCTGGCACATGATGTATGACTCAGGAAAAAGCAAGCACAATAGCATCCTCTGGACTTGTATTTTAATGGCCTTACTGTTGTGATTTTGTACAATACGTTTCGTGTGACATTTACTTTATACTCACACAGTGATTTTGTTTAATAAAAACCTTCATTTTGTGTAAAAAAAAAAAAAAAGTATTCATGTGATGTCTTTATGACACTTGTACCCTGAAATTGTAAACAAATCTCCATCTTATATAATGAATCAGGGTTCTGTCCATCAGCAGTAACTACAGTCACAACACCTCTGAGAGTTCCATAAGACGACCTTGTTCAGACAGAAAACACTCCTATTAATAGGGGAACACTTTATTTTAGGTCCTCGGTATTTATCAGATATAATTAGCATCATTTTCAAGTTTGTAAACAAAACATGATATGATTCCTGGTAAAAAGGTGCCGCTATCAAAATAAAGCAAAAAAGTTTTTTTTTTTTGCTTTGTGTGAGTGACAAAACCTTCATGGCCTTGCTTTATTCATGACTTTGGCTGGATCTGTTCAAGTGGTAGCTTCAGCTGAGTTGGAAATCTCAGCCGCCTCAGGTCCTCCTCCACCTGTTAGAGAGTCGCACAGGACACGTTACTAAAGAGTCATTTACTGGGATTTCCACAAGGCCGTTGGTCCTAATTATCAAACTGTTACATTTATTATTAATTATTTCCATGTTTTCAGATTTGAATGCTAGAATTTATCTTTAATTTTTTTCCATTACATTTAGATGTATACTCACTGGCCACTTTATTAGGTACACCTGCACAATTGTATGCACTCCTAATAATAATAACAATAATAACAGTGAGGGCTATACTTTACTTTGTAAAGTGTTCTGAGATTACTTGTGATTTGGTATATACAAATCAATGTGCCCGGTGAGTGTATATTACAGGTTCCTTCTGTTTCTGATTCTAAACTAGTATCTGTGGCAAATGTAGAACTAAATACAGCAAACAAATCAACCAACCTGAGCCAGTTCATCCTTCAGCTCATTGTATTTTTTCACATTGAATTCCTTCTTCCTGGCTCCCTTATAAAAGTAATGCAGGAACTGTCTGTCTTTAGCATCTGGATACACATAATCCTGATGGAAAGAATAAAGTAGACTTAGTGTAGAAGGACCAATAGTATATATAAACATATGCATGATTTTGTAGAGCTGAGCTTTGGGTTTGGGTATATGTAGTAACAGTTGAGAACATATCACTTTCATCACAGGTTAAATATGAAGCTACACCTAGCAGATAGCTAGCAGTTTGATTAACTTAGCATAAAGCCTGGAAAGTGGAGGAAACAGCCAGCCAGACTCTGTCTAAAAGTTAATATAATCTGTGTACCACCACATGTAAAGCACATAAATTAACTTTATATATGTTGCATTTGTTTAAGATATACAAAACCTCAGTGTAAAAATGACCTTTCAACACTTTAAAGGGGGTTAAGTGCCAGGGTATTTCTTGGCCGGACCTTGTGACTTCTCGACATGTCTACTGGAGGCCTAGCAACATCACAGGGACAGTTTTTTTTACTTCTGGACAAAGGCAGAATAGTTGTTTTCCCCTGTTTCAAGTCTAGGTGAAGCTAACTGGCTGCTTGCTGTAGCTTCATATGCAAGTAAGTATGCACATTTCTCAAAATGTTAAATTCATTGAGAGCTATAGCCAGAAGAGAATCTATTTTTTTTCCTGAGACTTACCTGTTTGGTAAGAACATAATATGCAAAGGCTGCAATGCTGGTGCTGTAGGTGATGAAGTACGTGACAGGCTCCATGACGTCCCATGAGTAGACCCACCAGGTGAGCCAGGCTAGAGCGCCACCCTGCACAGATAACAGGGCCAGGCCAATCCAGAGAGCCCTGGATGACCTGATCTCTGCTGTATGGGACAGCTGTTCCTTCACCTGTCAAGCAATAATACAAGTTTGTAGGAGACTGCTCAACACAATTAACAGGACGATGCCATTGGTCACTTTCAAAGCACTAATAATGAGATAAACAGGCACAGAAGCAGATAAAATGTCTAACACCCAACACCTTCTACTACCTTCTCTAGAGGTGAAAGTTCTTCTTTGAGGTTGTCCAGCTTTTCCAGCAGCTGCTGTTCTTTCAGCAGGTGGTGGTTGGGCAGGTGGAGGGCTGTGTGCAGCAGATGTACAACATGCTGTATATCCTGCAGCTCCATGGTATGTTCACTGGATGCACGCACTGCAACCAAAAGCACAACAAGGTGGATGATGATGAGAAAGTGAGATGAGAAGCATCATGCCTGGAGAGGTACCTGCACTTCATCAGCAGGTCTCTACATAAATGCAAAGCAGAGAACATGGGGATCATTTATGCTTGGAGAAAGTTTATACCCATTTGAGGCAACTGGACATCATAAACTGCATTATTGATGACAAGCTTGAAGTCCTTGTCCAGCAGAGTGTGTATCAGTGTGCTGCTGGCAACAAGCTCTCCATCTGTCAGAAAAGGACCAAATATTCAACTCAGTACTTTTATTAGTTATAGACAGTAGCTATCTAATGCTGAGCTGAAATGGCTGTCTCACAGACTACCCGAATAAACACAATAAAAACAGAAAATGCACACATCTAATGATATGCTACATGGATCACCCCTTTGAAATGTGCTTAGTTACACACTTTTAAAACCTTTAGGGCTGGAACTGCATGAAAAATGAGATAAGGGTTTGTTGACTTGAACTGATAACCTGCAGGTTTCCCAGACTACTCAGGGCAAGTGTCAGTGCTTAAACACAACCTGCCAAACCAGGCTACAAAAAAAAAAGGTTAAACCAGACTGACTACACCTGAAGAATGTCATTGACCCAGTATAAGTGTGGCTTACACATCCCATACATACCCTTAGAGTAAATAGATGCGGTAGCTCCGGGGTCCTCTTTCTGCAGATCAGCGATCAGGTCTCCTACACTCATCAGCATGGGTTTGAGGAAGAACGCACACTTCTCTTTCCTGGATGGCAACGGGACCTCCAGAACCAAACGGCCATGTTGGTACTTCAGAGACACATCTGTAAAACAACGAGGGGGAGTCTACTTACTGAGAGTTTAGTTGTTTGTTGTTTTGTTGTTTTTTTTTACCACCAAGAATGTATGGTTACAAACAGGGGGCAGCCATGTTACATAGAGTAGTTTATTGTTATGCGGATGTAGTAATAGATGTAGTAATAGTATATTACCACTGGGGGGTGGGAGTGAGCTGTAGAACAGAGCTGGACAATTTCCAAGCAGAAGCCACTTCTGCTGATTTTTTTTTAGGAAACAGGACTGAAAACAGAAGCAGGAGGGTATAAAATAATAAAGAAAAAAGCAAGAGTGTTGTCAGCCTATTCAGTTTGCTCTGTGAGCTCAGAAGTCCATCCCTCCCTCCCTCGGTAAACTATCATGTTAGCAGACACTGGAGAGCAAACAGATCCAGAGCTTCCTGAAATGAAGGATCTGAAACAAAGACCCACTCAAAACAGCCTGCCAACAAGTCAAATCAATTGGATTTTCAGTGCTTTGGCTCAATCTGAGTGCTTTTACGCTAATATGAATGTCTTCTATTGCAAGTGCTGCATTTTGAAATGCTACTGCCACCCGTTCTTTACGGTGTGTAACCTGACCAGCTGAGAGTACAGATTCTGCTGATTAAACCTGCTCTTATTTTGCTGATGCAGGACTTTTCATTAAAATTCAGACTGCTGTATTCAATGCTTAATTAAAAGCCAGTGTGTCTCTCAATGTTAATGTGCCATCAGTCTGCAAGACCACAGGTTTCTCCCACACCCCTGATGGTAGAGAACACATCCAAGGAACAGTTCATCAGCAGAGGCACTTTTGTCCTGCTGTTGACATTCCTTGAGTGTAATCCTTTTAGTCGACATGCAAACACATACTTGAAATGCAAAGCCACTGGATTACTGTATAAAGCAGCCTAAAATTTTTAGGCCACAGACAGAATTTTACTGTACAGTAGATGGGTTAGGCAACAGACTAAAATAGTTTACTGATAAACAATTTTACAATCTCAAGTGTTCTACTGAAACATCTGACCACTAGATTCTTGGTGCAGAAACACTTGGACCTTGTGAACCTCAAGAACAGACCCAGATGAATAATCTTTGTCCAACTGACATCTAGAGTAGGGATGTGGCAACCACTGTGTGCACCCTCTCTGTCTTCCAGAGTGCGATCAATACCACATTAAAGAGGAACAAGGTGGCTGTCCATTTTCATGGACTGAGAAAATAGTCAGGACTGGAGGCTTGGCACAGTGGTGGAGCAGAGGCCATTGGTTAGGTGATGGGGCAACAGAACAAACAGCTATATAAAGCAATAAGTAACTGTCCATATGACCAGAGGCTTTTGTGGGTGAATTAATCTGAACCACAAAGACAACGATCCACATACTGTGTATGTTTGTCCACATAAAAACAATCCTACTCTCCACTGTTTGCTGTGGTGTTCTGGGGTGTGGGTGGCAAAGCTCTGTGACAACAGTAAAATAACAGCTAGAGATTTCACACAAGCTGAGCAGCTCAAGTTTTGGCTCTTTTTTTGGAATATATAATATTCATTCACAGTGTGATGCACTACCTCATTAACAAATTTGTATGTAATCCTCAGGAAACAAAAGCCTTTTTTACTTCTGTCATTATGGTTATCACAGAAAGGAAGCCAGTGAGCATTTAGGAGGCGGGGAGGTCTAACTAAAAAGTTTAAAAACCAGTGTGTCTGGAGCTTGATTCATATGTAGGACCAAAGATAGGCTATCTGGGCCTTGACTGCTTTAATTTCAATCATTCTTCTTTAAATTCATCTCATGAGCCCCCCCCCCCAAGGAAAAACTAGCCTAATGCACCCTAACACACTCATCTGTACACAACTACGCTCTCCCTGAAAAATCTAGTTATTAGTATATGATAAGAGATACAGCTATGAGTTATTCTGTGGCTGCTTGCAGTTATCACCGAACAGCAAGAACACATTACCAGTATGTGAAGCAGCGCGTCCTCCTCCTCATCCTCCAGCAGACATAGTGCCTCATTTTGATTTGAGCTGAGCAGTACAGCCTCGGGCTCCCAGCACACACAGTAGGTGCATGGGAATAAAATGTGAACACCATGTCACTCATTAGAAAACGCTTCATGTCAAGAGTAGTTTAACACGGGACTGAGCTGAGCGGTGTTTGTACTCACACTGAACACTGGTGTCCCGCTAATGTGAAAACAGCAGATCTGGAGCTACACATCAGGGGTGAGGCTAGACTGTTTCCTTAATGAACTGGGTGTGTGTGTGTGTGTAAAAACATGGCAGGTGTCAATTCAACAGCTGACTGCTTGTAGGCAGTTTATATGCAACATTCAAATATACAAATCCCATGTGGCCAGGGTGATGAATAACAGTTAGCTTCCAAAGTCAGGCTCCTGGCCTTGTGTTTTTACTGTCTGTAGCAAACTGCATTACAAATACCACCCCTTTTCCCTGTCTCACCACCACATGCAGCTTTTTGGCAGCGGTATGTTATATGTTTACAGTAAATAATCTCTAGGGAGGACGGTTATGTGACAGTTGGTCTTAGAGTCTGAAACTGAGAACTGAATTTTTTTTAAACGGGCCCCAGAAACCGAGTACTGAACAGCAGTGCATGAGCCTCCTGGTCTTATTAAACTCAGTGACAGACAGCAAGGAGCTAGTGTAATAATGCTTTTTATGTGCCTTGTGGGGCCAATCTGAGAGATGCTTTGGTATTAACAATAAATTTTACAGCCACACTGGTGGCTCTGTGAAGCTGTACTTGTGCTCACAGCAGTCATTGAGCTAAAGCTAATACTGACACACTATAACTGTAAATTACCTGCATTCAGGTGAATTTATGATGCATCTCAGTTGACGCTCATTTTAGCTGTGAACTTCATGTTTTAACATGCTGTTTAGACAAGGTAAGGTAAAGAGTGAACATTTACAGGACCTGCATCCAAATGATAGAAAGGTCAGCTCTGTCCCTGTGGGAGGGCTAAGGGCACAAGCAAAAGTGCAAACTTCCACTGTACATGAAGTCAGTGGCTTTTCCAGTTTCACTGAGGCTATTGTCATTAAGAGAGACACACCCATTAAACATATAAAACACTGGAGAAGTGGAATGACTCTATATAACAAGTCACAGTAAACACGAGTAACAGGCAAATCACACCGTCATCTCACACAACCTGCACACAGCCTGCTGAAAAGGTGGGCCTTGCTACCATACATGAGAACTGACGCTACCACTGGCCTTTCAATTGAACATTTGTGCACCTTTCAAAGCAAAACATACTTCTCAATTACAAAAATAATCAATATTCAGAGTACGAGGTGCTCGCTGTCTATCCATTGTCCTTCGCACATTTATGGAGTCGATTTGGAGCTGCAGGGAAATTGCTCCACAGCCGCTCCACATCACCAAATAACTTAATAGCAGTTCTTTCTCAAAACAATCCAGTGAAGGTATATTTATCCCCGGAGCAATGTATTTCTCATTTATGCCACACCAACCGGGAAAGAGGAGAGAGAGCCGGCAGGGAGTGAAAGCTGAGCAGTATGGAAACAAACTGCCATCTCCTTCGACTGAAGTGAAGCAGACCAGGGTGTCCTGCTTGAGCAATGATCAGGGTTATCATGGTGACAGGCAGCCTCATTTTCCCTGCAGTCTCACAGCACACCACTCCATTATGAATGGCATAGACTTTAACATTTTCCCTGCAGTCTCACAGCACACCTCTCCATTATGAATGGAATAGACTTTAATGTCATTACTTAGTCATGTGCAATGAAATTAGTGTGCTCTTGACCAAAACAGAGTGCAATAAAAACAATCCTGTCAGGGCTGAGCTATAGCCTGCTCATAAAGGTACCAACCTACTCTGTATAAATAAATGCAGTGTATATCTCCTCCCACTCTTGCTACAGGTTTGATATGACTAAACAAAGGGAAAGTGACTTTTTTTTCCACATGCACATGTAATCACAACAGGATGACTTACAGTATCTCGCAGGCAGAAGATAAGGAAAACGTGCGAGTGTGATAAATGAAAGCTGCCAAGAGGTAAAAAAAAATAAATCAAATTAGTCCCTGTTGGCATCTTGACTGAGAAGCACCAGCACTCTACCGTCAAGGTGATTTGCATTGAAGCATTTGTCTTCTCTCATCAAACTAATGAACCAGTCAGGTTTGGAGGACAAAAAGAAAAACACAGTGGGATGAAGACACCTGCACGACGAATGTGTCGAGTTACAGTAGCAGAAACACATGGTTTTAGTTTGCACAGCATATTTCATGCAAATATTTTGTACACACTGATAATCAAATTATAAACCAGTAAAAAACTAAAAATGTCAAAAAAAAAATCAGAGATAAAAAGATTCAAACATGAAAACTGTGTCTCATAATTCAAAAGCCAGACTTAGGCTATTTAATGAATGAGAGGAATGTGAAGATGGTCGTTTGTCATAGGTCCATAAAGCAGAGCCTTAAAGTTCCTGACAGCTTTCCAAGTGCTTAATCTACGATATGAAGAGGGTAATTGTTTGTTAGTGCGCCTTCACTGGGTGCTGCAGAGGAAGGTCTTTGTACCGTATTAATGCGACTTTTATTATATAGTTAATTACTATTATCATTTTATAATTATGATATAGCTAATTACTGCTGAGCCTGCACTGACTCATACTAAGATACTCCCAAATAACAGTGTTTTACCCTGCAGCTCAACATCACAGGACAAAGAGAACACTGGATGGCTTGTTTGTTGGATCTTGAACTTAAAAAAAAACTCAGTAAGAAAAGCTAAAGTTAAAAAGGCACTGGAAATGATTCTGGGCAGCACAGTGGAGCAGTGGTTAGCAAGAAGGTTAAAGGACAGTTAATAGATGAGAAGCAGACAGGAAAGCAGGGAGAAGAAAGGGGCATCACATGCATCAGTCCTTTGGTGGAACTAAACTGGATGCACCAGATCACATGTTAGTACCAGGTGGTCCACAGTGGCATAGGTCCTTGATACTGTATGTGAAACACAAGTCTGAGATACTCCCTCTCGTGTTTTCCACATGCTTCTGCCAGGAGTCTCTCAGTCCTCTTCTATTTCTGTGGGTGATGTCCTGATAAAGGCCAGGCTCTAAGCCTGGGGTGGTTAGTCCTGGCACTGAGAAACAAGTAGTCAGGCTTGCTGAAATTAGACCTCTTCCTGTTTATAGTGCCTGCACAGATGATGAAAGGCGTGAGACAGCAGATGAGTCAGCTGTCATATAGAAACATCAAACTGATGCTTGTCTCTGCTGTCTCGATGTATAGGGGTTTACAAGTTTCTGTGAAACAGCAGATATTTGTCTCTAATTCAGGCATAAATAGGACAATTATTATTTCATTTCAGTTAATGCACCATAATGACACGCCATGTGTGTTTGTTAGTTAGGCCACTGGATGTTAAACAGTGTTTTTAATCCATCAGTGCCGACACACTGGTGGTAGAAATTGGTGCTAAGGTGGAGTAGGCTACGTTAGCAGCATGGCTAACCAAAACAACAGAAATGCAGGCTGGAAACGTGAATGAAGTCATGTTGACTCATCACAATGTGGCCTTCTAAAACTACAATGTCTGAATTTAATATACACAGGACATATTGTGAAAATAACACAGCTCTGGACATTCTGCATGTTTTTTTCCACTTTTGATGGCGCTATGCTACAGTAGCAGTTCCTCCTTCTTCATCCTATTGAACCTCTCCATACTGGATGCATATTGATCCCTTCAGCAGACTCAAGAGAAAACTGCAAACAAATGTTATTTCCCAAGATGTCATATGGTTGATTTGTGTGCTACTGCTCAGCAATGAAGAATGAGCAGTTGCTACAGAATAAACTCAGCACTGGCACTGAAAGTACAGCAGGTCAGTCAAACATCTCCCAGCACTGCACTGCTTAGCAAGATTTCAAGATCCATCATATTATGCGTACCTGTCTAGTATTATAGTGTTGTCTGGAAAAAAAAAAATCATCTGACAGCACCATCACTTACTGGCATAGAAGCCAAACTCTCTAGCGCTTCCCTGTATAGGCGTTTTCTGCTATAGGCAGCACAAAAATGAGAGCAGATGCTGTCTCTGTGGACTCTTATTAGGTAATGGCTGCTTTTACGAAACAAATGACATAAATATGACAACACTCCTATCTATCCAAAGAGATGCATCTCAATTCTGAACAGCTAAACACAATCTGCAACTGTGCAACTGTTGCATGTCATTTCCAATCTTTCTCCCCTGTGGTCCTGTCTACCTGTATGTCTATACGGTCCTCAGCTAAATAAAAGAAAGAATCCTCCCCATAATACTTAAAAACCTACAGAACAACTACTAAGTTGGATTTCATATATGGTTCAGTATAAAAATAGATGTCATCTTAGTCATTCCCTCATGTGGGAGTGAGTCAGCTCGCCTGTCTAACCGATATACTGGGGTTTTTTTTTTTTCCAATCCCACAAACTGACATGAATTGTCACTCTGTAATGAGACTATCATGGCGCTCAGCAATCCTTTACACCCTGCACTGTCAGGTCCGGCTGGGATCGGCCTGCTCACGACTTAGCTGACCTCCGCAATTTCTTGCAATGGATGATAAGATGGGCTATAAAATATAAGTAATTTTTTTGCAGTATCTTTTGCACTGCACACAGCTTTTGATCACATGACTGAGCAGAGATGAACTACAGATGAGCACCCAGTGATGCACAATACTGACACATGATACAATAAGATATTATTGTAAAGGTATAGCAATGTAAGTGGTGTCTCTTGGGAATGTGGAGGCAGAGACACAACTCTAGGAGTATACTTAGCAGTCTAATCATTGTCTCTTTCTCGGGATGGCTGACATCTTTCTCAGAGGAATAAATGAATAAACACTGCTTTAGCAACGAGGTATAATGTACACACTTCCCAAGGCTGATGGGCTTGATCAGTCTTATAAACATGTTTGGCCTACCTAAATCGCTGTAGAGCCAGAGAGGCTAATGCATGTGAATTATTTATTTGTTTTTCCTGTAATGAAAAATATAAAAACAGAAGTAGGTGGTGACAAGAAGAACGACAGCATTTCCCAAAAGTTAAGTATCTCCATCTGAAGAAATGTAAAATACTAATCATGTTCAACTACCTTCTTTTTATGTACATCTATTTTAGAACAAGTCAAGACACCGTTACAGAAAACAAAGAATGCACGAGCGACCACAGTTTGCCAAACTACGGTAACCTTTGTGTTCAAAAAGCAGGAAATCGGGTCAGCAGAATAGCGGCGGTGTAAATAAACCCAGCACGAATTCAAATAGCTTCCTAGGTAAAAGTTTCATTTACCTGGTGAAGACATGTAGCCGGGCGAGCACTTTTGGAACCGCAGTGAAGAAGCTGAACACTTCCCAAAAGTCTCCCCGTAACTTTTCCGACCATCCTCAGTGAAGCCATTCTCAGCGCTTAACCGTGTTGGCGACGTAGCGGGGCTGATGGCGCATTGCCGGGCACAGCAGCCTCGGATTCCGGTGTTCTAGTTCAAAACGGGCTGCTGTTAGTGTGAATAACGACAGCTGTGATGATAGCTAGTGATATGGCACAGAGGAAGGCGCAGCATAACCAGTTCCTCCTGACAACGTGCGCGCACGCTCCGCTTCCTTTTCGGCTCCCTTTCTCAGTAGAGTCTGTGCATGAGCCATCCAACAGGAAACCTGGAGCAGCTGAACTGTATGTGCCTCCCAACCCCAGTGAACAAACCCTGACATGTGCCTGACATCAGTTTCAACTTGTGCTCGTGGACGCGCCGCCCGTAACCACGGCTGGATGTTCTTGTGTGGGTTGGCTGCTTAAACCACAGATGGTGGAACACGCGGTGTGGCATTTGCATATTAGAGACTTGACCTTGAACCGGCTACACAAAGGTAGCCAAAACGTTGTTCATATGCTAAGCCAGTATATTTTACATAAGTGTGACATATTCACACTATTATTACCTGTTCATTTTCACTAAGCTTATGAACATGGGGATCACCAAATCATATAACGTTAAGTATAACCTGGCAGACCCATTAGCCATGCACAAAGGCAGCATACTCTTGCATAGTGTATATGCCACACTACATTCACACACAGCAAGTGACTTTGGCTGCTATTGGAGCTCAGTATTATTATGTAAATGGGATCTTAAGCAACACTCAAATGAGGCTTAGCAGACTGCTTGAGATTTGCATTTCCAATCCACAACTTGAAATTGACATGTGTGAAGTTAAGCTGTACCTTTGTTACTTACTTAGACAGTCTAAGAGAGAAGTTAACCTGCCTTTGGGTGTGTTTGACTAATCAATAATTGCTCTGTAGGCAACTTCATTGGGCTGGAATGTCCAAAATTACTTTATTATGCAGCAGCATATGTAATTAGTGAGGTTACACTTTACATTACTCTCATCTCACCTGACCCAGTGGCCCACTCGCTGTGACGAGGGAGAAGCAAGAAACTCTCCCATCCAGCACCAGGTAAGACAGCAAACACTGGAATCCACTGTTACTGAAAAAGTAATCACCCACTGCTACTTCTTTCAGAGAGTAATGCACTAACACTGTTGTCTAGTCATACAAAGATAAACATGATAAGTATGACTCCACTGGCTTCACTTCACGATAGGTCTTGTTGAATTTAAAGCTTGTTTTTGTTGCTTGACTTACAATTTTAGTGTCAGAATGAGAGTATATTTGTTCTGATCTGGTTAACTCTTTAGCGTATGTTACCCCCCTCCTACCATACTAGTTATTTAACATAATAAATGACGAGCTCATTAGGTAAAATTTGCTCTGATTTGTTGTGAGAGTTTATGAGAAGGCGCCGAAGTGATCAGTTTTGTCATTTTAAACTGGATTTTAGTTAAAGAGAGAGAGCGAGAGGAACAGAGGAAAAAGGAAGCAGCCTTTGTCTTTGGTTACCACATAGCACACAGTTGCTTTTAATTAACATATAAAAGTTTTATGTTTATTTGGCATTGGGATCTGGGCATCATTACTTTGAATCAGCCTGAGTGATGACAGTTTTTCATCTCCGGCTCAAAGTAATTCTCTCAGGGCTTTCGTTCTAATGTATGACAAGTCAAAACGCCAGTCTGAGAAATCACATTTAGGATACCATTGATTCTGGCTGCTGCAGCCAGTTCAACAGACAACACTGCATATGTCCGTTTACCTACTGTCCTTCAGCCACCTACAATATTAAGCAAACTGCTTTGAGCATGTGCCTTAAAAAGATTGTGCTATTTTGTGATGGGAAGTAACTGTAGACCTTTGTTTACATTAATCGCCATAAAGGCCCAGGAAAGCAGGAGTTAATGTAAAGTGAGACATAATACTTCTTTCTTTGATCTTCCTAGGCTAAATACTATAAAAACCTTTACTACTAACACATATTAGATACACAAGAGAAGAGGCATTGTTCCTAAAAGTAGCTGTTCATTTGTCTGACCTTCTTGCCTTATACCCACTAACCAGTGCAGTGAATCCTGGAAGAGTGATGGAAGTCATCAATACTCCCTGAGAAAAGACACAGAGGGATGACAGGAAGGCTGGTTTCCATCCATATGCTTTTGGCAAGGAGGTTGGTCTTTTCCTTTTGAAACAAATTCCTCTATTTTTTTTATTTTTTATTTTACATTCACCCTTATTCAGCTTTTGAGAAGTCGAAGAATGAAGCCATTGCCAAATTGCTGCACACACAGTAAAGTTGGTGCACAACAAATGAACTGCACTGTCAAAATTAATGAGTGTCAGTCAACACATGCATGTTTGCCTTAATTGAGACAAACTAATGACGCTGCAGACAAAATCTTCTGCCCACTTACTGTTCTTTTTTTTTCTGGGCAGCCATTATTCACCACCCTGTTGCTAGATTTATGCTCCCATATTGGCCACAAGCTGACTGGGTAAGGCTGCAGTCAGCTCCCCTGCTGAATGAAGGTATTAATGGGAACATTGCCAAGTTTTTTTTTTTTTTTTTACATTTTCTAATTAGTTGGCTATTGTGCTGTAGACCACTGAGCTGTGCTTTAATATAAAAATTTCCTTGCACAGAGTTAATTAAACACAGACATTCTTTCCTACTTCATGGAAGATTATACTATAGGTAGTATATGTCAGTATAGTATGGATTTGTGATTTTTTTTTTGTTGGATCTTTGCAGTATATTATTTGTTCTACTGGTCTATATTGCAGGTTGGATGACTACAGCAGTGATACGGACTTACAGAACCTGCTCAGCTACATTGTTGCTGGGATTGATGGCCCAAGTTTTGTAAGTTTTACTTAAAGAAGCTCATACATTGCTCAATGCTCATCTGTCAAACAAGGAAACCAAGTGTTTTAGAAGGCACCCCTCTGATTCATAAACTTGTGATTAGGCTGCCACCTTGTGCACATGGGTTAGCATCACAAAATGATGATGCACAATAAATAACGCCACAGACATAAACACTGTATTCACCACTGAACTCTTACACATATGATAAAAACTCGTTCAATTCTTACTGATTAAATTAATGGAAATGATCAAACAGCAGCACTACACTATGAGACTTACACCTTGTGAATATTTGGCGCCATCGTGTGGTTCAAAACACAGATGAATTACATCAGCTATAATATATTTTAAACCAGTTCAGTTTACAGTTTATTGATGGCATTAAAAGAAGGGATTCTCAAATATTTCCTACAGTTCTGTCAGCATGTCACACCAAATCCAAACTGTATGTTTTGAGAGATTCCTACACTCAGAGGCTCTCAGGGTTAGAGACAAGTTAATGCTGCATTTTTAATATGTGCATACTGAACATCAAAAGCCTGTGGAAAATTATAGATGAACAACGACAAGTCAAATTCATTTGAGTTAATTAGACAGAAGAGATATGTGTACACAGAGAGAGATCCAGAAAACTGCTGTGTAATATTTCATTTTGAGTATATAGTACCTGCAGTCTGTCACTCAGTGGCTTGTATATTCAGAGTTACTTTACAGGACTCTTTTGTGGTATTTGGATTTCTTTCATCTACTTTTTATAATTAGTTTGTAGCCTCTGTAACTCCCAGTCAGGTTGTTTCACTGGGTGTTACAGTAATTGTTTAACACAGGCCTTTTTCGCTGTAGGAACTTATCTGCCCTATAGCAGAACGTGTACTCCTCATTCAAGGTTCTGTTTTCAGCGAAGCTTTTAGAGACGCACAAGTGTTGTTGCTACATTAACTGCAGTTTAATGTATGCTGCCTAAAAAAAGTTCAAAAGTTTCATGTTTTATTGTTCAATATTTTAAATATGCAATATTTTACCACACACCTGCCAATCATAAACAAGTGTCTTTTCATGGCCATGTTGTAATATATGACTAATATCCAATCTTGTGATGGAGTAAAGAATGTGTATTGTGTATAAGCAGTAGAAAGTTGTCAGATGCAGAGGGACGGGCTGTTGTTTGAAGTCTGGGGCAGAGCGCCGCTGAGGTAATTGTGTCTGACGGGCAGTGATAATGATGAGGCGCAGATCAGATCAGCTGCAGATCCCCTGCCTCCAACCCCTTGCCGCTCTCCTTCATTTTTCCCTTCTCCCTTAATTGACCAAGCTGCGTCTCCCCTTAGCCTCTTTGTTATTATTTATTAATAATTCATCGTTAAATAATTCACACCCTTGGACCTTCACTGTTAATTGAGCTGTGTGGGGTGGCAGTGCTGGTGTGTGTGTAAGTGTGTGGGGGGAGTGAGAGACAGCAAAAGTAGGGAGGAAATGAGAAGTGGGGCTTCCTTAACTTGGAGTACAACAAAAAAAAAGGCAAAATGTGTGTTTTTTAGTGTTGATGGGGCTTTATGGTGACTGGATATCCCTATTGTGAATGTGTTTTTGTGTGTGTGTGTGTGTGTGTGTGTGTGTTTATTAGCAACAGTGTATTGTGTTATACTGGCAAGTGCTTCTAATATGTTGTCAGCACCCTTTATATTAATGAGGCTATGCTAAATAACAAATACCTCTCAGTATAATGCATTACATTACATTTTGTCTTTTGTCTGAATGCACATGTTTTCTTGCCGCCTACAAAAGCGCATTGAGAACATCAGTACCAGAGACAAATCCCTTGTGTGCTCAACATACATACTTGGCCAATAAAGCTGATTCTGATAAACTATATGTGCACACATAGGAGAGGGGAATGAATAAGTAAAGTTCATTGTGATTAGAAGTCTGAACAACACTTGCATCTTAATTCTCATATAGTTCAGCAAAACAAGAAAGTTTTTCACTTACGTAAATTGTGGGAAGGGTTTTTTATTTTATTTAGCTGACATTGTATTTAAGAAAGAAAGCTCTGGATTTGACTGGAAAGTGGAGCCGGTGTGGTAACAATCCTGCATTGAGCAGCAGAACAGTCCAGCAGAGGTCAGCATCAGATTGCCACAGTCTGATGGGTCTGCTTCGTGTGTTTGCAGAGCTGCAGTTAATTTGAAATCACATGCTTTGTTTATGTTAAATGATTCATTTCATTAACATTCTAAGCAAATACAAATTGCACAGCATAGAGGGAATAATAGCAGCCACACTGTGCCATAGAATGTTTTCTCTATGTTATTACTGAGACACACATTCTCGCCAACCCCCACCATTTCTGTGTACTAACTAGCTTGCAAGTGATTAGAATACATACATGAATGGCTAGGTTTGAGATTTTTTATAGCCTCCAGCTGAATAGTTCATCGCGCTAAAATCGATATTTAAAATATAAGATTAAATCTGAAATTGAAAACACTGATTATTTTATAACAAGTTCCAAAATCTTGTTTTTCCCCTTCACACACTATTTCTCTGAGGCTTCCTCTGACTCAGAGCTTGGCGCTGTCTCGAGTTGCTCGGGCAGCTCGTCTTCTGAGCGTTGCCTAGTTGCTAAATCTCTTTAAAGCAAAGCAAAATATTAAAAAAGCAACTCTGAACCATATCTTAAAAGTTGTGATTTTTGTTGGGGAAAAATAAAAAAAAGTTTGTGGAGGAAAAAAAAAATCTCCCCAGTTTGTTTCTTTGGGGAATGGTTCATCTGAAGCCGTCGACAAGGCCCGTTCGAGTCTCTTGCTACCACGGAGCATACAGACTGTCTTTCATGATGATGGTGGTTTGGGACCGGAGGAAAGGCCAGCAGAGAGCAATCTGTCTCGCTGAGCTCAGTGCAGACGCTGCATGTATTTTTGTAGACATCGGCGTACACTTCGCTTAATCTAAGAGTACATCAAAGCATCCTGCGCTCCTCTTCTTCAACTAAATCCTTCTCTGGTCCTTATTACCAAAGTGCTCGTAAACGCCTTTGGGGAGTTTGAGAAGAGGAAAAAACATAAACAAAAACAAACATGTTTGCTTTTATCTTTCAAATAACAATTTATGCTCGTACAAATGAGCATTCTGAGAGGAGATGATATTGTATCATACTGGGTGAAGATATAAACGCTCATGCTGACTGAAAAGAACAAAAGAAAGACTGTATAGCAGGGTAAATTGTTTTGGTGGCGTTTGCCAGAATGTCATCAGCGCTGCCGGATTGAAGTGGACTGCTTCTCTCTGAAATGATGCTTTTTGATTCAGCAAGTGGTTCCAAAAAGTGCCAGTGAACATGAGATTAACAAATGGCTTGCGCCGGTCTGTTTTTGATTTATTTTTGATCGCTCTGATGTGAGCATGGAATTGAAGGGACTGGTTGTATACTCCAGTGGACCGCGGGGTGTGGGGTGGGGTGTAAACAGGCTCTCAGTGGCACAGGAGTCTTTCCATCAGGATAGAGAGTGCAACCCCACGGAGATTCCAGAGAGTTCTGAAGCCAGAGATGGTGAATAATAGAACAAAGTGAGGATGGGTCTTCTGAGGTTCCACTGCTCTTCATCACAGGGAGAAGGGATGTGTGAGAGGGGAAAATGAAGAGAAATAGTTGCAACTCATTCCTCAATTCTCACTAAACTATGAAGAAAACTAAAGTTACCTGACGTTTTTCTCTTTTTAAAGTAAAACACAGCACTAAAACACCACAGCTTTGCTCTAAAAATAATTGTATACTGGCACAATGGCAGCTCCACAGAATGACAAAGTTGCGTTCATATGACATCATCCAAACCTAAACCCATGGGACTGTGTGCCCCCCCCCCCTTTTTTTTCCTCTTTTCACTTATGAAAAATTCACCACAAACCCACAAATGTCTCTCTTCTTATCCAACACCAAGAACTGACATGCAGTAAATGGAGAATTCAAAGGCAGGCCGGTGCTGCCTGTCTCCCACAGGGGTCTCCTTTTTACCCCCTCGCCACTGCTGAGAAATCAAAACTCTGGATGTCACACAGGCCGATTGAAGTTCAGTGCCTGCTGTAGAGCGGGCCCTTGCCTGATGATCCAGGCTTCATTAGAGCTGTCAGTCAGGCCCTGGTGATGGGGCAGCGCTTCAGGGCACCCTCAGGGCCCAATCAATGTTGGGGTCCCCAGGAAAGGGCCATCAAACTACCCTATAAGACGGCGCTGTAGCCCTGTGTTAGCGAGCTTCATGCTCATCCCCCAGTGATCACATGATTAATAGCTCAGTGCCGCACTTTCAGATTTGTGTTTTTGAACTCTGATGCAAAGCTGTGATCTTGTATTTTTAATCATGGACATCCCATTGACTCAGGTGTGGAAATGTTCACCCTGGGAGTCTATATAAGAACAAACTCTAACGATGATGGAGAATTAAACTTCTGTCGCAGCAGTGGCAGTGGGAAAAGCAGCCAGTTGTTGTATTTTTATCATTTCAGCCTGCTTTGCCCAGTGTTTCAATTACAATGAGTCACATGATGCAATGAAAATAAATGAGCCTGTGGGTGCTTCTCTGTCCAACAATCTCAAATCCTGGAACAATGAGATATCCACGAAATCACGGTACACAATTCAAATACAGGAGCAAACAAAACCCAAACAAAACAAAACGACCGTCTTTGAAGAGCGAAAAACTCAGACTGCCTAAGTTCCTTTCAACAATATACAGAATGCAATATTCTCAGTACCAGTATGTTATTCAGAGCGTTCCTCCAAATATTTGGAGAGAAGGAGGAGAGATGAAACAGGGATAGAACAATGGGACTTTGGCTGTGTTATGGCGTCCGTGCACCTCGCCCCGCCAACCCTTTGTAGTGTGTGTTGTTTAGTGTCCGCATCCCTAGTTGGCCCCCTGCTTGTTCTGAGTCCAGGTGGGGTCTCAGAACCCCCCCCTCCCCCCATCTGCCTATCTCACCCACACCTGCTCCATCATTCACACACACACACACACACACACACACACATTTGTTTTCAGCCATCCAAACACAGACTGAGTATTGTTACTTACAATTGAGCATTTTAAGCTTTTTAAAGTAGGTTGTTAAATAAGGACTACTGCCTGTAATCCAAATCTGACTTTGCCCATAAAATAAATTGGGTCTGTATAACTCTGGGAAATGCTCCCTTTGATCTGTTTGGTTCAGTTCAGTGACATGTAGCATGAGAATGGATTTTGAGAATTAAATAAAAGTTTCTTTACAAAGAATATCAATAAAAATCCAGCTGCATTTGGTATATAGATATAATACATATTTATTACATTTCATATATTATTAATCATAAACCAGATTGCTGTTGTCAAGGATATTGCAAATGTATTCAATATTCTCTCTAGACTGTAGCAGTGAACAACTCTTAAAAGTTAGACACAAAGTTTCCCTCATTTCAGATGCATTTCTCATGTAAAAAGTTTCCCCAAAATAAAATCCCCAAAAGCAACGCATTTAAAAGTGCTAAGATATCAGTTTCATTTAATCTCGCGCTCACATCAGTGCCATGAGATAAACCCTTCACTTCATGTTTTCCCCCGTGTCTTCTCCCAGTGTGCAGTACCCAGACGCACCATGGGAGGATGCTGAGATGTACACCACAGGAAAATGAAGTTATTGAGTCTTGAACAAAGACAGTAAAGTAATGATTTCTCTGTCAGATATTTGGCTTTTGCTACTGAACACTCCTTGTGTTCTTACTAAAAGGTGATCATTAACAAGTAACAGGGACTGCAGACATGTTTCATCTTGCAGTCAGAGGCAAATAACAACAAAAAAACAAGGCCTGACCTATATTCCCTCTGCAGCAGCATCCCAAAGGAATGAAGGTACTGGGGCATCATGCGCACTCCTAGCAATACATTAGCTGTCTTACAGGATGTGAAGGGAGTGTGTAGACCTGTGGCTAATTCAAATATGGTTATAACCATTCTGCCTTTGTAAATATAGACTCAAGGAAGAAACACTTTCCGACCTGTCATCATTAAATCTATTCAATTTTAAATTTAAATCCGGCTCCCTCCCTCTCTCCCTCGTCCCGTGGGGCAGTTGAGGGGGTGTCTGTGGTCAGTGTATAGAGGCTGTGTCTGATGGAGGTAATCCTTGGTGATCTGCCCTAATCTGTCACAGATACGCAGCTGAAGCGCAGAGAAGCTGTTAGAAGAGAGCATGGGGGAGAGTGGGGGTGGATTATGGCAGTACATCTGCATTAATTCACTGGCCTTATCTCTTAAATGCTCTGCAAAAAACAGCTTTGGCTTATACACAGGGAATGGTCCTGTGTACACGCTGCAATGTGTGCATGAGTGTATGACAGGCGTGTGTCATGTGAGTTTATCTTATTTCATGCCAGCCATACAGGCCTGAGAAATGGGTGTCCCCTATTATAGAGAAGAGCACCACCAGTGCCACCTTGTGCCTTTCTAGCTCCCTAGAAGCCTCACAGCTGTTCCCAGGTGACTCATTTTCCTTTTGTTTGGACCATCATCTATGTGAAATACAGACGCCATGACATTTCCCAAAAGTGAAGCCACCGCCACGCCATTGCCCCCGGTGGCTGGTTGCAGTATAGGTCATAAATCCCGCCTCCCCCATGTTAGTGTCTAGGACCAGCCAAACTAAAAACTGAAAGTACTAATCAGATACATTTTTCCCAGAGCTCCCTTCTGTGTTTTTTCGTAGATATTATCACGCTGATGTGTGTAGAAGTGGTCATTTTTCTGGTAAGTTTGTCTTTCATAAGTTATTTGATGATACAGAGGTGTACTTTGGTTGATTTGACACCTTTGATCGGTGGTCTGATACTGTCACTACACTTATGGTCGCTACTGCGCAGAATCTGGTAGCAAAAAGCAAGATGGCACCCGCCATAATCATAAGTAGTGGGGGAATGTCCATTGTATGGATGTCAGTTGTTTGGATGCAGCAACCAATTTAGAATAGAATACATTTCTAAACTTTCAGATACATTTTTCCCCCTGTACCTAAGAAGAAAGTACTTTTGACATATGTTTTCCTGTTGAAACCACATGCAATTATGGTTTACACAGTTGTTGGAAAAATAACTAATTGTCGGCTGTTCCGAATGAAACCATTTGACATGTTGAGTCACATCCTGCTTTATTCTTTAATCCCGATTTACCCAACAGCACAGAAACATGCACTTTCTCACACACCTACAAGAAATCTCAAAACGTGTTCATAAAGAGCTGTTATAAATATGATATGTCGACTGATAACAGTCAGACTGCCAGGAGCACACACACCGCTGCACTCGTGCAGTCGCTCATCTCCAGCCATGGGAGGGTCACCCCTTTAGCCCTGAGAGAGAGACTGTGTGGATGCTCTCATGTTTATGTTTGGGAGATTACCAATGATGAAAGAATGCCTTTTCAAGTCTGAGCTAGAGGGACCTCTGTTCAGCACCCCACCCTTTCACCAAACGCACACACTCACGCACTCCCTCTGACACACACCCACGCATGTGTGTGTACATACACTGGCATACACACTCACAGAGTCCTGTGTAATTTCATCATTAATCCCTGCACATTGTACTCTAGATATACAGCATATTCACCACATCCCAAGGTTTGCAGGAGTCCAGTAACATCGCCTTACACTGATTCAGTCGTCTCTCCTGGTCCAAGCTCTTAGTCGTGTAGTACATGGAAGCTAAACTGACACTTCACCCTCATCTGTCCTCTCATCTTCCATTTATTGTCAAACCCCAGTGAAAGAGCCTCATTGTTCTACTTTGTCTGTATGTGGTCTCTCAGTCTTTTCTCTCTGGTTTGTGTCCTCTAGCTCTCCCAGTCTCTCTTGCCACCATATGCTTGGCCCTCTTTTAGTGTTTCTTCATCTCGTATCCTTGTGGTGTCACGGATTATAATGTGACTTATTCATTTTTGGGGGGTTTCCAGGCCCATGCCAGGAGATGAGCCCAGTACTCTCGATCCTCCTTGTCATTACTTCTCCCTGCCAAACCAAACAGAAGAAGTTCTGAGGGCTAAAGCTGTCTGTCTCTCCCGGTTGTGGATTTGGATTAGGGAATCCCTCGGTTTAAGGGGACTACATGCTCAGGCAATTTGTTTCCCATTAGCTGTAATATAAAGCAGGGTTTTCCAAACAAAACAGGGTGAAGCACTCACTGCATCTATGCCTCTCCCAGAAAAATGTTTTAAAGACTGTGGTCACAGTCCCTCGATGCTATTCATGCTATTTGTCTGAAATGCATCAATCACTGGTTTGTTTGACCAGGTATTAAGGGCTCTATTGTGTAACTTTTCTTCTTTATGCAAAGCATATTCTGTTTTCTTTGGCCCCTTGTCAAGGCTCCAGATGACTGTTTCACACACTGGAGAGAGTCATGCTCAGGGAAAAGCTCATACTGTACGTTGGAGTTCATTCTTGTCTTTAAACTGGCTAAAAGCTTTGATATTCTTTGGTTTTATTAGCCAGATACCTCCTTTTTTGTCTCAGCAAGTAAACCGTTCATTCATCAAATGGTCAGGTATAATTGACGTTTTTAGTATGATTACTGATTCTGGGGGGCCTGTCTTTTGAGAGGCAAGCTCCTCAGGCAGGTCTTACCTACAGACCAAGTGGAAAGCACCTATTCAAGTGAAGTCATGAGAAAGCGGTGATTTGTCGTGGAAGATTGTGGATATGGGAAATTGTGGTGTGCCGTTGGAATGTACTGGAAACAACTTAATTAACCCTAGATCCAGATGATAGTCATTATCTCCTGATTGGCTTGATAATGTGTTAGCACCGTGAACCAGCATCTTGCTCGTGACAAATAATACAAATAGTGCAAGGGAGAAGCAACAGATGGATAGACAGGCATATCAAGGAGATTTAAAGAAAAAGATGAAAAGCTGTTGTAAAAGCCACCTTTAGTGAGCAATAAACCTGGAGGCGCTGGCCGGGCTGCCTGTGTGCAACATGATATGGTCTCTGTGACAGCTGCTTACTCTGCTCCGACTCCAAAGTTGTGGAACCACTGTGGGATAGTTGTGTGAGTGTGTGTGTTGTGGTGGTGTGGGGTCAGGGATGGCATGTTTATCAAGAAAATGCCACAAGGCAAATGTTACACCATCCTCTAGCTTTAGAATTGTTACTTGCAGATTAAATTACATCCCAGTGTGCTCTTCGCTCCAAGAATGAGATGCCTTGCATGTTGTACCTGCTGTCAGTCATTGCAATGGCACGTGCAGTTAGTGACACACAGCAGTGTAATGTCACTGAGCTGACCTCTATCAGCATGTCCTTAATAGAGTGTCGTAAGGGTGGTGTATTTTTGTAGGCCAACCCAGAAGTCAGCGTCACCCCGGTTCCCTCGACAGTAAGCCAGTGGGATTTTTCCATAGGCTTTTGGATTATTGCAGAAAATAATCTGTGACAGTTTATGACACTTGTTTTGTTGAGCAAGATAATCATCACAAGTGAACACCGCCTTATGATTTTTGAAGCCCAAATACGATCGCCAGAAGTAAAAAGCCGTTGTTAGGCTGTAAACAAAGTACACCACGGTCCCGTGACTTCCGACTTGTAATGTGATTAAGCACACTTAACTCTTCTACAAAATGCTTTCCTCTTAGCAAGACTTGATCTAGCTAGTGATCATGACTGTGTCAGTTAATTAGAATAGTTTGCAAGTGAATGAGTTTAAATACAACAAGGCTGTGAACGTGGGCTGGTGAGGAGATTAGTCTTCGTGCTGCTAGGGATGACATTTAATGTGCCTGTGTCACACTTCACCTCTAAGCGTGAGTTGTTTGAACTGCTAACTGGAAAAATGAACCTGTATGTTAAAAAAGAGTCTTTTGTGCAAGGCATGGCAAGCCAAGGAGACGTCCGTCGGTGAGTAGGTGCATTTAATGTGCTACAAAAAAAACACAACTTAGTTTTCACACTAACAAACTTTCTACACTATGTACAAGCATCAGAAAACTGTACAACCCCTGTATTCTCATTTAGCTACTTGTTAGCAGCTCAGCTGCCTTTTCAAACCACGTAAAAGCATTAAAAACCACAAGTGGGGTGTTTACTACCATATTTTATTTTGTAGGACAGAACATGAAAATGTATTAGCCTTGTGTTAACCACAGACCTTATTTCAGGCGTCTAACCAAAAGCCCATTAAAAAACATTGAAATCAGGGCGAGGGAACCCTAAGTGCAGTAATGCTAACTCAGTTCCAGGTTTTAGGACTCGCTGCTACAGCACTCTATACAAATTGCTAAAGCTGTGTACTCTAGGCAACCTGCTGACAGTGACGTGACCTTCTGCACAAAAACAGTTCTGCATTATTTGTCTGAGGGAGCAAAGATACTGACTCAATCAACACTGTCTTCATGAAACTTGTATGAGTGGTCCAATAAACATCCTGGTAGGATGACTTAATAAAAAGCCTATAGAGTAATCAAAGCTACGGTCTGAGGAGCGAGTCCATATGCAGGACAGGATTTATGTTTGAACAGTGTGGTAGTGTGTTGATGTAGATGTACAATGTTTGTTGTACATGGGGAGCAGATGGCACTACCATTGACCCCTTTGTGTGTCTTGCTGTCCCCTAGCTGAACCACAGCGTGAGGGGGCCCTTATCTGGTCAAACTGGGCGGTGGGGAGGGGAAGGCTTTGAAGGCACGCTTGTGTGGCGATGCAATCAGGCAGACTGCTGTAGGGGCACTAACACTCTCCCACCCAACCAACACCCCTCTTTGCCCTTCTTCTGCTGTTCACCACCATACGGAGGCCTGCTGGGTGTTGTTTGAGCAGCAGCGGCTCCTGGACAGACCTTTGGGAATTATGCAGGCAGTATCATGTAGAGTCCATTTCCCAATCACTAGTAATATCTCCAGGTAAATCTCTTAAGTGATAAAACACAACAGCGCCCAGAGGAATTCGTTGGCAATTTTCCACCCTGGCCAGAAAAATAAATAGATTATCTCCAGAGACAATATGATCCCAGTGGTCCCTCCAACTCTATCCTCTGCATGGAGGACACAGATAAAGCCTTTCAGATATAGAGTTTTAAAAAAAATCAAGGCCACCAAGATGAATAACATGTAAATGCAACTGGATGTACATATATTAATCTGCTGTCAAAAACCAGTGGTGATAAGTATCTAAATGCATTTACTCAATTTCTTTACTTAAGTACAGTTTTCATTTACTTGACTGGAGTATTTCAATCTTCTGTTATTTTTACTCCGCTACAGTTTAGAGGGAAATATTGTACTTTTTCTCACTATATTTCTTTGATGGTCATAGTTTGATGATATATTATTATGGATTAACCACCTGGTAGAACATAGTGGTTACAGTTGGTTTTTGTTCCACACCACTATGTAGTGCTGTAATACCCTTATTTATTTTTAAATTAATTATTAGGCTTTTCTTTGTCATATGATTCACTTTTGAAAGTTTCTTGAACAAACGTGGACTAGACTTGTGCATTCACATTAACAACAGCATCAAATTCTGCAGTGTTTGAAATAAATTTTCTTACTTGAGTACTTTTGCAGAATATTATCTTTTAAGTATATTTTAGAGCATGAACTTTGACGTGCGTAAAGAATTTCAATGTCAAATGTCTCTTGGGCTAAAGAAAGCGACTTCACAAGTGGCTGGTTGCATATAAGAACATTTCCGTGTTAGCAAAAATGTATGCCAGCTCTCGCAGATTTTTCCAGCTATTTCTTGTTCTATAAAAGACATAATTTCATCTAGCTAACCACTTTGATGCTTTCATCTTCTGCTAATATGTTCCACGCTAGCATTGTTACAACACTCCACCACTCACAGATATTGATTCGGATCAGGCTCTGTCACGTTTGGGGATTGCGTAAATGAGGCTTCGTTTTTTTTCTTTATTCTCCTCTCACTAATTTTCATTCCCCTTCTCCCTGTCACATCTCCATGCTGCCTCCTCACAGGCCCTTTGATGTGCCTGCTTTAATTTGGAGCTTAATGGAATCTGTGGCACTGCTGTGCCTATCGGTGGCAGGATCACAGATCCCAGGGTTCATTGCGGCATGCCTCCATTCTGGTGAGTGGGTGTCAAGATAGCCATGAAACAATGGAGGAGGGTCTGTAGCCCTAGGAGATGAGCTGCATTTGCAATGCAGAACCCCGTTCATCAGAAGCCCCTGTCGGGTTATTGCCAGTGCGTTTCACTGGAGGAGTCCCGTCTATAGCACTGTGTTACAAACAACTGTTGATTTCACAAAGACAAAGGAAAGCACAAAGTCTTTTTACTTAAATTATAATAGATATTAGTATTAGCATCTATTATCAGCAGTATATGTAAAAAAAAAAAAACAATAAAAATATAAATAATAGAGTGAGTTGGGTAGCCTATCAGAAAGTGACCATAATAACTGACCTCAGTTTAGGCCTGGCTGTGCCCGTCTCTTACTGCCCTCAGTGACCCTGACTTTTGAACTTTGACCATTAAGAGCTAATCCTTGAATCCAAATGGTTATTTTTATCTTTTATTTTTGCCTGTTTCCTCCTTTTATGGATTTTTTTTTTCATCATTGCCAAGAAAACTGTTCATAATCAAGTCTAACTGATAACTTACACCATCAGGCTCCGTCTCTGGACTACCCAGTGCCTAGCAATGTGCTGAACCTTTCACACACTGCAGTCCAGACTGCAACTTTCAAAACATGGAGCTTGTAAATCAAAGCAGGTGGTTTCCTCTCCGCAGGATAGAGTGCTCGGGGGCAGCGGGTTATGAGCAGGCGCTGATAAAAGTATGGCCATAAATCAATTCTTCATCCTTATCAAAGGCATATTTCAGTCGCTGTGTATCGTTTAACTAGCATGCTAGTAAAAAATAGAAAGAGATAGAAAAGAGAATGATCTTCCATCTGTGCGTGGAAAGAAGACAGGATATGGGATCTGAGGCCTGATGAGAATACGCCTTCAGCCATGCATTTGTACAGTATTCAAAGACACTGGCAGTCATGTTCAGGCAGAATGCTAGCAGGGGGAAATCCCGCAATACAGAGGCCTTTATCTCTCCTCACATACTCAGCTTAATGAACTCTGCTGCATGTAACGGCACATACAGGAGCTGTGTTCGAGGCACTTTGCCTCCCTTTTTCATCCATGTTTGTATTTGATGTGAGCCTGCCAGACCATTATGTTGCAGGAAGAGTTGTTTATGACTTTGAGTTCCTACTATTTGGTCGTGGGTGTGTTGGTCTCTTCCTTCATATGGTGTAATCTGCATCACACAGGGGTCAGAAAATTTCAAGTTTTGAGGTTTACTGTATATGAGGCCTGCAGCCAGTAATAATATGTATGTTTTCTATTAGTGAGATGGTGGTCTAAAGGTTTGAGGAGTGTGCTTGTGACCAGGTAGCCACTGGTTCAGTCCCTGGACCAGCAGGATGGAGTGTGTGTCAAAGCAGACCCTGTCACGCTTTCATTAACACAACTGTGGTGCCCCTAAACAAGGTCCTTAACCTGAGCTGCTCAGTGGCCTGCAGGTCAGACTTAGTTGTACTAATGCAGCAGTAAGAAATGCAGTTTGTTTTATTCATGCTGTGTAATTGAGTTTCATTTTGCACTGAAATTAGATCTTGCCAAACATTTCAGAGATTTTTGTGCATGCACATTTCATAATTCCAACAAGCTTAGGTCAAGAAATTAAATATTTTTAACTACCAAAGCAATTAATTCTTTGAAGCAGCCCCCATTTCTGTGGGGTTCAGATTAAAACATCCTACTGAAGCTGAGTAAAAAAAATACATATGTGTTATTACTAGCTCCTGCATTTATTTGATGTCTGACAACTACTCATACTAAAAAAAAATTACATTTTACTTCAATATAGTTCAAAGTAAATGAAAATATGTTCAAAATTTGACTTTAGTCAAACTCAAATTCCAGAATACCCGCAGGCATGTAAACAACATTTGCTTTATATGTATAATGTACCTTACGCCGCATCAAGTTAGAAATCAGTCACTCTGGACCAACCACTGCTGCTATATGCTATAGGCCTCTCTGAATGAACTCAGAGATATTTAAGAGCCATGAAAGCGAAGGCACATGGGTAAATATCTAATACCTTGGCGCAGTTTACTGGCTGCTGGGCCATGCTCTCATGGGGCTTTGATGTACTGACATAGAAACATTCATGTCTGCTGGTGGACACACCACCTTAGTCAACCTGCGCTTCAGGACTCTGCGCTGAACTGTTTGTGTTCTTGCTCATAAATCAATGTACGTAAACAGAGCCAACAATGAGCCTGCTTTAAGGCGAGCTGGCCGAGCTGTCTGTCTCATTCAGACCTGACAGATGAAGAGGTTGTGGAGCTGCAGCCCTGGCTCTCTTGGCCCTACCTGTGCAGGAGAAGCCTCTCCCTCTGATGTCTGTCTGTAAATTGACTTGCCTTTTCAGGCTTTGACCCTGATGTCTGATGTAAGACCCAGACACCCACACATCAAAGGGAACTCTGGGGGCGGGAGAATAGATTTCTATTTTGGAAGAAATATTGACTTTAGGCGCTGAAGTGATGTGGCATCCAGCTTTTCGTATCCTATGTGATATTACAATATCTAAAAATGGATTTTTACTTTAAATCAGACTATTCTAAACCATCACGGAGTAGGTGCAGTGTTTTTGGTTGCCAAAACATGTACTGGTTCTGTTTTGCTTTATTTTGCAATGTTGCTATAAGCTCAAGCCAAATAACAGGCTTATTTCGTGTGTATATGACTTTTATGCTCTGGTTGAGTTCATATGCTGCATTCATCTTATTACCAGCCCACAGTGCCATAGGGAGGCAGAGGTAAAAGATCTGTGAAGATATTTGAGTTTACACCCAGACTGCAGCTATACAGTTTGTCATTGATTAATGAATGTGTCCCTTTTTTTAAATCAATAGATTAATCCAAAATCTGAAATCGCTTTCCCAGTAGTACAAAATGTTATGAAACTGCCTAATGTTGTCCAACCAGCAACCAGGAAGAGCCATTTAAACATTTAAAAAGCTGCGGAAGAGCCTTTGTAGCCTTCATTTTAATACAAAAAGCCATCCATTCAAATAAAAATGATTAAATTAAAATATCTAATTATCATATACATATATAGTTATGTTATAACACAACCAGGATTCACTCTAAATAATAACTTTCAATTTTGATACTTAAAATACATTCTGTTAATATTTATAATTACCATAACAGTTTGTGTTATGACATATTTTATTATGCTGTTAATACATAAACAGCATTGTAATGTGGGAGCTGGCTGGTGGAGGTAGAGCTGAACTATTTTATTGAATTGTGGGCAGTTTAATCCTTGATATTCAGGGTTTTTTACTTTTTAATTTCTCCTAACTAAATAAATTGTAACATTCTTCTCCAAAATGTAGCAAAGTTCAAATATAATGTAGCAGGAAGTGGAAATTACCAAGAACAGGTACCAAGATTTTACTGATAAGGGTACTTTCCATCGCTCCGTGTGAGAAGATGAAACCAGCTGATGTTTGACATTTTGTTCAATAAATGACTCAGACTAATCAGTTGTCAGATTGTCTGTTGATGAACTAATACTTCAGTCGACTAATAGTTTCACTACTAGTTTACACTAAACACTATAAGTAGATGTCTTTATTTGAAAAGCAGTCATACAGATCAGATCATACCAAATCCAGAGAAGAATTCAGAGGGCTGTTATATCGATGCAGGCACACACACACACACACACACACACTTCAGAAAAGCTCTTTCTTCAAACATCGTGCTTAAGGATGTGAGGTTTTGGAGTTTGAGAGACTGGACTGAGAGTGGAGAAATATTGAGCAGGCCTTTCCTCCCCCTGCAGCGAGGTATCAACAAACGGGACTCAGCTGTTGTCTCCAGAGATGGAGGCCACCTGCTACTTATCCTGCAGGCCCGTTCTGCTGCAGCATAAACATACCTGCACTGCTTTGTTCGGGGCATAGCTGCATTTGCTTAGAGCACATAACCAGTTTTTGAGGGCTACAGGTGCTGATTGTAGTGATAACTTAGGTCAGAACAACTTGTTGGATTTCAGGAAATACTTTAGTTGGAGGAGCTGTGAGTCACAAACACACTGCCAGGAAAGACAACTAGCAGTAGTTTACTTCTTTTTGGTATGCAGTTAGCCAGCATTTTGGTTTCTAAGTCTAGGGCACGTCATGATATCTATGTCAACAGTTTGACAACAATTAACACGCAGTGTTTTTTTTTTAATAGGCTACAACAATTTTATTTCCAGTAAAGGTTTCCTTTATTTTTGCCTGAATGTCTGATGAGTCACCTGAGCCAGTTTATAGTGTAATAAAAATGAGTGGCTAGACTGCAGGCCGCCTCCACATCACCTCAGCTGGTGCCACCACACACACACACACACACACAAACACAAGCTACACCGATGCGGGCCAAAGATTACACTAATGCTTCTGATGACGAGACTTTATAGACGCACACACACAAACATGAGCGCACACATCTAATGGCACTGCCAAACCCTCAGTGATCTTTGTTGTGAGGAGTTAGCTGAGACTCTAGAGCTGTCTTCAAGGTTCAGTCAGCCGCTGTGCTCAGTGAGGAGTTAGCAGGATGGAAAAGCATTTAAGTTGGATTCACAGTGGGGATCTCCACAAAGCACACTCAGAAGACAGCAAACCCAAGCATTATACAGCTTGCTTTGAAGAGTGGGAAATGCCAGTTGTTATGTTTCCCCAAAATAAGCAGTGCAGCACACTGATGATTTGTACTGTCAGGTTTTGTCCTTGTACAAATAACAATAAACATGTAGAAAATGCAAACACACACATGCATGTATGAGCGCACAGGAAAACTCTTTAGGGGCGCGCTGTATACATGAAAAAGCCTCAGTGATTTACAGTACTTGTACACGCATACACACGCTACACGTGCATGGCAAACCTCTTCCTACACCTTTACTGCTAACTAGTGTGTAGCAGTCTGAGTGTTATGCCCCTCCTCTGACTGCTCTTCTCGTAATCGTCGGCTGGCTCCAGCCTTCGCCGCGGCACTGCCTTGCTCAGGAGCTTCCGGGAAAACAGGCCAACCTCACAGGTGGCTGGCTGGCCTGCTGCCAAGACACAAAACAGATATGAAAGCTACTACCTGTGAAGGCGTCACACTGTAGCGCAAACTATACACACCACCACTTGCACACACACACACACACACACACAAAAGGGAGGATAATTCCCTTGGCCACATGAAAGCAGGAGGCGGTGGGCAGAATGCCAGGCAGCACTACCTGGAGACAATGGAGCAGCACCTCTGGGGCGGGGTTGATGTTCATCTGGGATTCAACATGCTGATGGATCCCGTCTGTGAGGGGGAGTGGGAGATTGGGCTTGTGTGTGTGTGTGTGTGTCTGTGTACGCAGATGAATATATTTGAGCCCACAAGCAATGTGTGCTCCCAGCATGCTGCAGCTCCGTAGTCTGCAATTAATCTCTTCAACATTAGGCCTTTCCCCGAGGGGGGAGGGGGGCAGATTTCACTCTGCTGCTACTGATCTCCGCTGCACTGGGGGCCTGGGGGCCTGGGGCGTGTGGGCGGTCTGAGAGCTCATCCAGTCTACCAGTCTACTCATGCATGAGGGGATTCACCTGAACACTGGGAGAGATGAGCAATGGCAATGTGATGTAAGATTAGTGTTGGTCATCAGCTAATTAGCTATAAGAAAGCACTATAAGTAGTGTCATGGCCTCTCCTCATAGGGCTGTTTATCATTGTAACTATCTGCTATTTAACAAACTTAGTTGGTTAAATAAAAGTTTTAAAAGTGAACTACAAATACAGAAAATCAGTCACTTCAAAATGCAATTTATATTTTTTTTTTTTTAGGATCTCAGTCAAACCACCTAGCTTTACATTGATGTCGGTGCATTATGACATTATCCACTGGGTTTTTTAACGTATTTCACGAGTCACTCCAGAGTTTGTTAGTGTCTCAACTCTTAGCTTTTTCTTCAAAGGATAAGACAATATAAGAATCAGCAAGATTGAAGACAAACTGTTTTGAAGGACAAGTACATACTGTGAGTATATGTCTGTATATACACTACTGGTAAAAATGTTGAGCCAAGCACATTTGTGGCGCTCTTTCTACTGTTGACATTGAATACTGTTGGGACAGACGGCACTGTAGCAGAGGTTCCCACAGAAGTTGCACATGTAGGTTGCTTTGCTTTCACTCTTCAACTGGAAAGTCTGGACACTGTTCTGCCGTTCCATCATGCGAAGCCGGCTGTTCTGTGGGAATTGTTTGCATCAGCTTTCAAGGCTTCATTTACTTCCACTGCTGCAGAAAAGATGTAAATGACCTTATTGCTTGAACACTGAAAAATCCTTCTTACTTCTCTGGCAGCTTACTTCTTCACTTTGTACCACTGAAAGTTATTCACTGGATCTGAACTGCGTACATTTCAAAAGAAGTGGAAAAATGGAGGTGACCCCAAATTTTTGATTAATATAGTTGTTCATGTTTGTACCTTATATGCTGCTTGTTCAAAAAAATGTTTGCTAAAAATTGCATCAGTGACAAATTCATTATCAGAATTGCAACTGAAATTATCAAAAAAAGTTAGATTTTTGTCAGTTTGTCACCTTTTCAGCATTACATAATCCAAACCAAAGCCAAAAAAGGACAATGCTCTGGGAAAAGATGCATCTTTGTGACTTCTATGCCTCTAGGTTCTGTTCTACATACAATACAGGTGACTGATGGCACCAGTGGAAGTGGTGGTCCCGCCTGCTTCTCCTGGTGCCAGATAATCTCATGTTTATGTTTGCATGTGTATACCGAAGCATGCACAGTGTCACTCCACATCAGTACAAAGGAGCTGTGATGTGTGGATTACCACATCGAAGCCACGCAGAGCTTTTGGTTTCATGTGGTGGGATGACGGTTGGCTGCTGTGCACCACCAGCGCTGTCCTAATGATGCTGTCTGAGCACTGAGGGGTGTAGGGTGTGCGGAGAAGGGGGTGTAGGGGAAAATGGGTGGGGAAGGCGTTACTTATCTCCACTGCTCTGCTGCATTTCTCTTAATTAAAACTCCTATCTGTGTCTTTGAAGTTCATAATGACTCGGTTGGGTTACGCGGGGAACCAGGGAGAAAATAAGGCCAGGGCTGATATTTAGCCTGTTACTTCTCCACCTCTGATACCACCTTCTGGTATTCAACACCATATTAAGTGTATGTTACTGTGTGTTATGTGAGAGAATGAGTATTGTTGCATTTGTTGTAGAGTCTCCCATTTATTTACATGAAAACAACCTAGAGGAGCGACAATGTAAGGAATAAGGCTGATTAAAAAGGAGCTACTGCTGCTCATTTTTCATTATAGGATGTGAATGGGTTTAATCTTATCACTGGCTGCTCCTCACAGCTTGTGCTGATCTCTGTCTCTCAGTGCACACTCCTGCTTTCACAGGCCTTTCAGATTATAGTCACATATTGCAGCCTGTGACCAATCTCTAATTAACCAAATGTTGTAGGGGTATAGTATCACCCTTGGCTCCTTTCATGCTCCTTTAAAGCCTTTTTAAGGGGCTTGAAACTATTTCACTTCCGTACTAAGAAATATCGCTCTGGTAAAGCTTACACTTCCACATGGCACCCATGGCAGCTTAACCTAAATAAATCAGTCTTCCTGTAATGTATTCCAAATCGGCTTGAAATTAATTGCACCTCAAACTTGTATTCCAATCAAGGAAATTACCACAGCATCCCAGTTTTGAAAAGCTGACCAAGTTGTTTTAGTGTCTGTAATTTTCATCACAAACCACCAAGCATAATCGGGCATTAAATGAGCTGATCTTTTGACAACATGGTCTGCAAGCGTTTTGCGGGTTTACATCTCGTTTGGGTGTTTGTGTTTGACGTTCTTTGGCGGTGGCATCGCTGTGGTGTTTTTTTTTTTTTTTATTTCTCGTGTTTATGCGTCACTATTGTGTCCATCTGCTCGCCAGTGGTTGAAAGCACATAGGAAAAATAATTAGAGGCTACACTGAACATTACGGGTAGAATAAGTAACCGAGACAGGTCCAGTAACGACTACAAGATGCAAACTGCCAGTGTTGGCATCGCCGGCTGAGATTTGATCTGTGATGTTTACTGACCTCTGTGAGTCTTCATTTGCAAGCAGACAAGCACAACACATTTCTTAACCAAGCTTCTTATAGTCAAACCTTTTTCCTCGTATTTTTTTTTCCTCTTTTTGCTCACCGTGAGATGAACCTCAGAGATAACCTCAAAACTTTCTCTATACCTTCACCTCTCTCCTCTCATACATTTCAGTTGCTCAAAGCTTGGCAATCTCGTCTGTTTTCCTCCAAGAAAAGGAATGTAATCCTTCATGTTCAGATCCAGTGGATATGAAACTTCAGATAGCGTGTTACTTATTTTTCCTGTTCTTTTGAGTCAAGATAACTTCAAAAGAACACCCAGATAGTGCAGAGCATGTGTGATGTCGCCAGGGACACTTATCGCACCTGAGAGTGATGTAAAGTTTGGAGAAGGCAAGGTGAAAAACGGCCGTACTTTATATTGTTTATGAAGCAAAATTAAAATGATTTTGGATTTAATTTATAACATCTCTGCATTAACCTTCAGATAAGTGTTTATATGTTTTTCTGGGTCTCTTTATTGACGACTGATACTGTAATGAACAGAGAGACTGGCATGAATATGAACTGTAAAGAATGATGACTATGGGAAAACAGACAGCTTTTATTTGCTAATCTAATTATTTTCCAGAAGTTGTTTCTTTCTTCAAAGGCAGAATTTCCCCTCTTACCTTTTGCTTCGTTTTGGTCTTCACCAAGTCTTAAGGGAAATATTTGGCTTTTTCATTATGTTCACACCTTAGTCGTGGACTCCTGCTGTTTGGGTGCTGAGCAGGTAGTGTGCAGTGAGTTTTTAGTGCTTTTTACTGAAAAAAGACGCCGTCTCTGTCTGGAAATGACAGTGAGATCAGTGAGAGTGAACTAAACCATAACGGGTACTCTTATTTTACAGCTCCCATACTTCTCTGATAATTCTCCAGAGAGGAATGAATAGATAATCTCATAGGAATGTTTCTTTAAAGGACTATGTAATGTTTTGCCCTTTTTTTTTTCAAAAAGGAAAATTGGAACAGTTTTCTATTGGTTCAGTTATTAATTCCAAATAATTGCAGCATAATATACAATTGTATGCAAATACTTGGGGACTCTTGGGAAAATGACATTATGTTGATTTTTGAAGTGAAAAAAAGTAAATACAACCCTTGCAGCAAAAAAGAAGTCTTTATTAAAGTTACTTTTGATTTCATGACCCTAAAAAATAGACATTAATTGTAACATACACAAGTTTGGGCAGCAACTTGCTAAGTCAATACTTATTAACTCGCTCCTTGGCAGATACTGCAACTTGCAAACAGTCTTGATAGCCAGGTAAGAGTCTTTCTATTATTAATTTGGGATTTTTTACCTCTACTCTTCCAAGTTCTGAGATATTTTAAGGCTGTCTTGTAAGCACAGCATGATTTACCCACAGTAGTATTTTTAATAATGCTCGGTAAGGTTCGGTGAGAACCATTCTAAAGCCTCAACTTGTGTTTCTTGAAGTAGTTCTTGATGGATTTTGAGGGATACTGCACCATTGCCCTGTTATGGAAGCCAATCTCTAGTCAGTGTCACTTTCTTGACTGACTGCATTACATTTGCATTCAGAATTTGCTCATTCCAGCGCCACTGGCTGCCACACATCCCCAAAGCAGAATATTTCCACCCCTATGCTTAACAGCTGGCAAAAGTGGGGGGTTAGTGACAACCTTTTAGTCAGCAGGTCAGCTACACCTGGCAAAAAAAACATAGAATTTACGGGCAAGCATAATTTCAGCAAATAAGGAGTAACACATTAATACTGACTTAGGTTTGAATAGATTTTAGTTATTGTTTCAAAGAAAGTCTAACTGGATTATAAAGCACCTGATTATAAACTCTTCACAGCTACAACAACTAGCATTTCCTTGTTACTCCTTAAAAACCCAAATAAGAGTGTGCTGTCCCAGAAAATCAACTCTGTTTTTCCTATAATTAATAGAAATATCTAAATTATTAAGAAATGACAGGACCCGTATGACGAAACATTACCAGTAAAGGTTGCTGGCTGTAAAACAGCTAAAAGTCCTTAAAATTTGTTGCAGTGCTAAGAGGACCTGTAGAGTCGAGTGATAACTCTCATTGGATTTGGCACTGAGTGAAACACTTCACATTAAATATGGTCATTTAAACTGTTGTTACTATTAAAACACTATTGATTAGTGGAGCTTTAAGATAATCAACTTTAATCTCGAGTGAAAGGTAAAAATGGAGGAGCAGACGACAGCAAAGTTGATGTGTTTATTGTTGATATCTTAAAGGCCAGATTTTTCAGCACCTCTGTTACAGGCACATACAGCCCAGGGCCTGGAAATTGCCTTTCTGTGTCCAGAGGCAGAATTCACTGGAGCATCTTGAGAAAATGCATTTGCAAGGAGACCAAAGTCCTCTTCAGGTCTGAACCTTTGATCCTTAAAAGACCCCCACCTTCCTTTTACCCCTTGGGTACTGGCATCAGTGTAATTGAAGATCATTACCAACCCACAATGCAACCCTCTCAGCGACGGTCTCCATAATGGAAATGAATTGTGCGGCACAGAGCAGCTCACAACAGCAGAAAATGGAAGCCAAGAGGTAGAAGGAGCAAGGGATGTATTCCAAATTGAAATGAAGTGGAAATATCCTGTCCGCTGTGCTATTGGTTAGCCAAGGAGCCGAAACGAGCAAGATTACTGTCTTACATTTGTAGCTTCTCAGTGTTTTTGTTTTGTTTCGCTGAAGTGGAGTGGTATAGGGGGGCTGTGTGTGCACTTCAAAAGAATTTGTAACAAACCTAATTCATCTGAAGCGTAGGATGAGCTGGTAAGAAAGATGAAAGATGAAAGTGAGTTGGCATGGAAACAGAAAGCGCATCAGTGCTCGCTGGCACACAAAAGGGCTGCCTGTGTTGCATGTTGCATTTCTGCGGGAAGGGATCCAGAGAGGCTTTAAGTGCTATCGTGACCTTACAAACAAAATTAGCCAATTATGACTAACTAGGCTGCTCAATTTCCACTTTTTTATGAAACCGTGCTTATCATGTTTTTCTCTATTTTTACACAGACTTATAATCTGAAGCATAGAATCAACATTTTTGTTACACACCTTCGAGTATATTTCCCTCACACTTGTTTTGTTGGTGCGTGCTGATCAACATGGGAGCGAATCCAAGGTTTCCTAAACGCATATGTGGCTTATTCCAACTCTTTTTCACACTTTGTTTCAACCTCTGGCTGTCCCGTCTCTGCTATTATCGCTTTTCATCTTTTTATTGATGTAGGTGAAGTATTAATTTGAAAGCAGTAAGAGCGCATATATCCTTTTTTTTTTTTTTTTTGCCCCCATTTAATCTCAGGTAGTGGAATTCCTCAAGTTGCTACTGCACAGACCTCCAGCGCTGCAGGTGCACACACATACAGGCAACACAAAAACACACTAAAGAAAGTCAGTGAAGATCTCAGAGCGTGAAGTTTTTCTGCAGCGACCAGCACCATTCACAGAACAAACACAGTCCAAATGAGGAAAAAAGAAAACATTCAAGCAGACAATCACTTCCAGCAAAGCAAACATTGTACAAGGCTGTTGCCCCTAAACATTTGTGGTCAGAACATTTGAAACAAAGAGAGCCTCTAAACAGGTAAACCACCAGGACACAGTGTTTTTCTTTTCATGTTCTCTCTCCACAGAGGAGTTTGATCTTTTTCTTCAGTATATCCCGCAGTGTCACAAACACAATGCAGTGTCTCGCAGCTTCAAAGACCCATCGGTGACAGGTTCAGGGGGAAAAGATCAAATATTCATTTCTGAAACACAGAATGGAAAGTTAAATGAAATACAGTGAAAATAACTGCTTGTGTCACTCGTGATAGGAACTCGCTCGAGGGGAAAAACCTTTGGGCTCTCCTTTATGTCATGTTTTTTTTTTTTTTGCATGTTTTATTTTTATAACATTGTTTGGTGTAGTGACAGTCATCAGCTTTTTTTTTTCTCAAATTTGCTTGCTCGCAGAGTTTCATCATTAAAATATATTCTTTGTTTGACAGTCAGAGAAACACAGACAGACACAGTCTGAAAAACCTTTTTCAGCCCTTTATGAAAGCCTGGGGTTTCTCACATCTTACTCTAGCCAACTTTGCATATGAAAGATCACAGACTTGTTTTGCCCTTAATTAAAACTTTTCAGTTTGTTGCTTGTTATGGTACCAAATGTTCTCATCATATATATCACATTAGCTGGCAATCCTCTCTCGGCTCACTTTTTGCTCACCGAGTACCGTCAACAAAATATCCCTCTGGGCTTCCATGGCAAGGAGCTAATTGAATTAAACTGCATTAATATATCATACTGTATGTCCTTCTGACCAAAGAAGAACATCGTTCACTAATGGCTTCATGTTTATGATTATATGTGATTCCTGTACTTTAAAGGGATTTGGGTTTTACCGTATCATCCAAACAGCTCTCTCATGGTTGCTTGTTTATAGCTAAACTTGACTAAATCAGAACCAGAGATAACAAACACATGCATACAGAAATTCCCACAGCAATTTGAATTCTCAGCAAACACCCTTTTTATTTGTTTGATGCAGAAGGAGCAAGTTAATTTCTCTCTCTTCTTAGGCTGGGACCACATTAGAGGATTTTATATTCTTAATTGATTTTAGAAAACGTGAAAGGCCACAGACATAACGACAGCTTTAGCAGATTTTGTCACATTTTAATCTTACACACACACACACACACACACACACACACACACACACACTAAACAATTCAGTCAAAAGGCAGGACCACACACTTGATGTTTTTACTGAACAATTTCACAGACAGATTCCAGGGACCAGGAATCTCGTAGAAACTGGTGTGATCAAATGTGACTTCAGAACAAAACAAACATGGAGGCGGATATTCGTTGCCAGCAGTAATGCTCGTGTGTGCTGTGTTTTGCTCAGAGGAAAAAAAAAAAAGGACAAACTGTGGAAGAAGTCTTGGCTGAGAAGATATCAACATGGCTCACACATTTTGCAGTGCAAGATGGAGGTAAGTTGGAAATAAAGAAATGAGGAGGCTAGCGCAAGCTAATGCTACAAGTCTTTGTGACGCTTCATGGACAATTAACTGCCATTGGCTGTTGCGGGTGTCTGGTCAGAATTCGTCGTCGTTGCCTCCACACCATAGGATTCAAAGTCGTAAATGATCCTGTTGGAGGCATAACGATTAGGTTGTTCAACACCTCACACTACAGGATCGTTTTTGAGTGGCTTCACATCGGGGAAACACACCCATGATTGTCAGGAAAGGCAAATCGGGCCTGAAATTGAGCTAATTATCCTGTAGTGTGGGGCCAGCTTTAGAGGCAAGTCCAGTTGTCAACTGAAATATGGGCAGGCTGCAAACGAACTGCAGGCTGAATGCTTCATCAGTATGCCAGTGATAACAACGGGGCTGACCCCGTGAAGCCTCTGAAACCAAACTTCACAGAGAGAGGAGGAGCTCCCTCCACTTCTGTTGAGTGTGTGAAGAGGGCTTTAGTGGATTATTGTGATATCTGCCTGGCTGGCACACGCAAGCGAGTGTCTGCACTGAAAGGCAGGATATAAGGTGAATCCCTCATTGTCGTCACTGTTTTTCCTGGTGTCACTTTTCTGAAGATTTTGAAAATATATGTGAACATCGTTGGCTATAGTTGTGCTGAAGATCTTTAATGTTCCTTATCAGAATCAGAATCAATTGTGCAAGGTGCAGAATAACAATACAAAAACAAACATTGCACCAAACCGCAGAACAGCCACACTGAAATGTACCTTTTTACCTCTTTATCCTGTTCCTTCCCCTTGTCCTTCCCCATGTGACACTATATCATCCCTTCTCCCCTTTTCCCTTTTTTTGCATGTGTGGATGCATGTGAAATATGAGTGACTGCTCCCGCAAGCAGAAGCGAGACCAGCCGGCACATGTTGAAAGGCATAGTTGCCCTTTAATGTGGCTCCAGCTCAGGAGTTCTGGGCCTAATGAGGTGCTGTGGACCTCTGCTGCTTCGTCTCCCCTCGCCTATACACACCAGCAGCCCCCATACTGCTACTTCTGCACCATTCAGGATCATTAAGGAGATGCTCCCAGATTTCTCTAGGGAGCATGAAAAAAGGACAGCCCCAACACTTGGTACATGGGTTTGGGTGACAACTATGCTCCAGTTGCCAGCAGCCACATCATACAGCCAACACACATGCACACACACAGACTCAACACTCAGCAGTAACTCTAACATCTATCTAAGTAAAGAAAGGTGCAGTTGTGGCATGGTTCACCTTCCAGACCTTTATAATAAGAACAGCAGAGAGAGGAGGGCCAGGCATCATTTAGAACTGATCAATTCTGATTGTGTTTTCTGTCAGTTCACAGGCACTGTCCCTGTCCTCCATGCAACATTAAAAAGGGGGGCTGGGGGTGTGTGTGCCAGTTGTAGGGGTATCGCACTGCTCAGCTTCCCTGTGAAAGCTTATTGCCAGGGTGCTGGAAAGGAGGCTCTGATTGTCATACGTCCTATTCAGGAGGAGCAGTGTGGATTTTGTCCTAGCCATGGAACAGTGGACTAACTCTTTACCCTTGGGAGGCTAGTGGAGGGGCGTTGGGAGTTGGCCATCCAGTCTACGTGTGTTTTGTGGACTATGACCAGGTCCCTTGTGGGGTATGGGGTACCAGGGCCACTATTATGAGCCACTCAGTCTTTATACAACTGGAGTTTGAGTTGTGTCCCTGTATTCTCAGCAAGAAGTCAAGCAAGTTCCCAGTGGTTGTTGGTGTCTGCCAGGGTCGCCCCTTGTCTTCAATACTGTTTGTCTTCATGGACAGGAACTCAAGGTAGTTTGGGGAATTGCTTCTCTGCTTTTTGCAGATGATGTGGTTCTGTTGGTGTCATCAGATTGGAGGTTTGCAGTCGAGCATGAAGTGGCTGAGATGTGAATCAGCACCTCCACATCTGAGGCCACGGTTCTGTGCTGGAAAATGATGGATTGCGTCCTTCAGGTTGGCAGTGAGTGGCTGCCTCACACAGCGGTTTACAATCATATACAGTATGTACTCTAACTAGACATAGGTGATTACACCCACAGTGATCAGTAAGATTGTCCTGCCAACTTCAGAGTTTTAATTAGCAATAACTCAACTAACCTCAACTTAAAAAATTCACACCAGAGTTGATCATTGGCCCCTATGAAGTTGGGGCAGATCTTTGTTGTTTTACTTAATTAATTGTTTGCCCATTTTATTTATTGGTCATCAGAATGTTGTAAGTCAGTTTCAGCAAAAATGTCGCAGATGTCCCGGATTAGTTGTGTTACTGTTCTGCAATGAGCTATTACATTTGACGTCTTCAGATTTTTATTTAAAATAAACATTTTTCTAATCCAACCTAAATTTAACATGTGTAAATAATCCACTGTAAATCTTGAATGCAGCTATTCATATCAAATAAATCTTCATTTTCAAATTGTCCTGGTTATTCAGAAAATGTATGATATATCCATGTTTGAAGCTAATGAGACTTTGAGAGGTTGATATATGGATGTAGATAAATAATGCACAGCAATGTGACTAGTAGCTAATAATAATATATAATGTATATTGTACATTTGATCCCATCATGCTCGTTCTCTGCTTTCTTCTACTCAGTGATCGCACCTTGTCTTTATGACTTCCCTGACTCCCCTCTCCTCTTGGCATCACCGCCTTACTGGCCTGTCTGACAGAGAAATACAGTAGATCACAGCTGGCTTGAAGCCCACAGATAGAGTGACTCTCCAGCATCCTCACACCACCGCCTCAGATCCTGGGCCAATTCTCCTGCCCCGCCTCGTAGGTCAACTTCGGCTGTTCTCTACACCCCCACACTCCATCCCCTGAGCTGATGCCCATCCCACTACCCCTGGCACAGACACTCCTGCATTTTCCTGCCAGCTTTTTACATAAACCAAAGAGAATACAGTGCATTGTTTTGGTTAAAAGATAGACATGTAAATAACCTTGTGTTATGGGTGTTTTCAGTCTGTGTCCAGACCCGTTGAGAGGAACAGAAAGCAGGATAACTAACAGAGTGTGAGGGCAGCTAAATTAATGAAAATGTCATCCATTAACCTTTGTGGCTCACTGGCTGCTCACTCAGCCTGGGCTTCTGGAGGGATCACAGCAATAAACTTAAGAATGCACAATTGAAATTATGGCACTTGGCACTTCAACAATTAGGTAATTAACAGAATAATTAAATTGCAACTATTTTGACCAGTGACTTATAATTTAAAGGCGGGGACCCCCATAATGACAGTCCTTGACAGTTGGGAAGGAGCAAACACCTTATGAATAAGTAAAACTTCGCTCAACACAGCAACTGTCCGATAGCTCCTGTGTGGAGTTCAGTTTGTGCTGAAAAAGCCAAGAAAAGAGGGGAAATGTTCAGCGCTTGGTGAGATCCCAGATGGATTGTGGAAAGTGTACTCTACAGAGAGAATTGGGGTCTTATTGTGGTATGTTGATTTAACGTTGTAGAGGCATTCATTCTCCTGCCACATTTCATTCAGTTTTTCCTCCATTTCAGTTGTCAACTACACTTTTACACTACTATCTCTTTGCTCACTATTCCTGAATTGTTACCTTTAGCTCTCTTATGCCAATACCAGGCACAAATATCAAACATGTTTACAAAAATCTTTTCCCAAAGCAGCATTTGGTTACGCTCAAGTGACAACGCAGCTGTTGGGATTAGGGAGCAAATTAGGAAGTAGGGAGTTTTATAGAGCTACAGAATCACAGATGGAGCTTGTCCAAATAATGTGTGCTGCAATAAAAACACGAAGGCCTCTTCACAGATCAAGTCAATGTTCACCTTTACTTGCACAGAGACCCATGAATTATCTGGGAAGGTATTACAGTTAAATTTAGATTTGCACAGTCATGACTCAAACATTGCTTCCAGTACAAAGAAAGCTCTCGTCATTTGGACCACTAAGCCGTTCCTCCCCCAATATGCCATTTCTGTGACATTGTTCCTCAGCAGTTACATAAAGCCCTTACTGCCGCTACCAATGTTAGGCAGCATCTATTCACATGCAGATGTTGCTAAATCCTCTCCTTGTTTTGTTTTGAGGACGGTTCATTTTGTCCCAGTCCCCCCCCTCCCTCCTGCAACAACTCCCTCACCTCGTGTGTATGTTTTAGTTACATTTATAGCTAATAAAAAGAAGGTTAAGCCAAAATGTAGATGTTACAAAAATAGCTGGTTGCACACCGGGTGACTGTATAGATGACGAGTAATACATATTTCATCCATCTTTATTTTTTACTCAGCTAAACAACAGGCCTGATATTTTTCTCTCCATTCATCCATTTCTCCCTCCTTTCCATCTCATTCTCTGCCATTTCATCAAAAAAAAGAGCCTCATAGCTGCCCTATCGACAGGGGCTCCCATTCATCATACGCTGAATCCGTTGCTCACCAGTTTTTTCTTTCATCGCAGTAAGTCGGGAATCATGGCGACATTACGCAATATATTGTAACACTATTACCTCGCTGTCACATTTTAGCATCATCATGAAGGTGAAGGTCCCTTCATGTGAGCGAGACACGCTGTGACTTCCTTCCTCTGCCTGACAACCAAGTGACACTGTGGCTGGTTGGCCATCTCTAATTATTTCATGCCCCTTAGTTCTGCATGTGCAGGACGATGCAGCATAGGGTTGGAGAAGAATGAGGATGATTGACATCCAGCCCCCATCCCACAGGAACTCATTAGGCTTCCTGACTAAAAGCTAGTGGGCACGCTCATGCTGTTCTTGCCTTCTTCTTCCTCTAGTCCTCCTTTTAGCCCTACATTCAGTAAGTTGAAAAAGAAATGTCTGAACTCAGCTGCAAGCACTGAGTGAACTTACTGTGCTCTTATCTCATCTGATCTAAGGATCAGCTCAGAATAAAAGTGTTTTGGACTCTTTCATTTTTGTTATTTTCTTTTTCTCTGTGAGGATTTCTTTGCTCATCTCAGCCCCTATGACTAGTTTGCATTTTGGTTTTAGAACGTTCTCCCTTTTGCTGGCTGTCTCTTGTGCTCTCTTTCTACTTCTCTTTGGCCCTCTTTTCTCTCCCTCTCCTGGGGTGATACAAGGAAGTGGTGCGGGTTCTAAGAAGCCCTTGCAGTGGTAGCTCCTCTGAGAGTACTTTAAAAGGCCATTTCATCATGTTCATGAAGCAGCACTTGAGACCATGCTCAAATATGGCTTATGTGAAAGTAGCATAAACTCCCTGGAAAGTTTTGTTGCATCCTTGTCAGTTAAATGCCACTACTGCTGCTTGTTTTTAGTATTGTAGTTTTGTTAGGAACTTAAATGTTTCTAGTTTAATAAAAAGGACAAGTGGTTTACAGGATGCTGATAAGCATTAAATTATGGTGAATTGTGACCATGATCTGAGTTTTTTGGTCTCCTGAACTATTGAATTACAGGCATCAAACACCACATTTCCTCACCAAGACTGCAGACCAAAGAGCGTGGAGTGCAAAACTACCTAATTTTAGACATTCAGGATCCAGACTTGGCTGGGCTTTGTGGAGTGCCAATTATGACGTGCCAATTAAACAGAGAGAGAAAGATGGATGTGCAACTCTTCAGCTTCAAATCCTCTCCCAAAGTGGGAAATCTTCTGACCGAGTGTGTCACATTTTGTTCACCCACCACTCTTCATTTAACACATCTGTCATCGCACACACGTGCACGTGTGTGTCTATGTAGGGATAAACACACAGATACAGATACAACGGAACACAAGGTTTAAAGGTGTCACTGTGCTCGTAGTTCATATAGCATATCATCTTACCATATCTAAAAGCATGGTTGGGTGAAAACCCTGCCATCATAGAGAGGGGTAAGACACAATAAACAAAAGTGACAATAATGACTGAGTGAAGAAAGAGTCACATTAGAATTCACAGAGTCACATGTCCGACCTCCTGATAAACATAAGACCAATATTCACTTTGCTTCTAGTTCTGTTTGTGGTCTAAACCAAAATACTTTATCTTGCTCTTTAACTGTTTAATGCTCCATTATGTTCACCAGCTGGGTGCTAACTTTATCTGCTGTTTGATGCTTATCACACCACAAAGTGGCATAACACATCATCACTGCTTCCTGGCATAGACGATCATGCATGAAGCTTGGTTACTTTGGGTAAATCCCAGTTCCCTTAACTGCTTTCCCTTGCTTGAGTTTTTTTCTTGCCTTAGTCCTGTCCATGTAAGATGCAAAGGGGAAAAAAGAGTGAGGAAATATGTGCTAAAAACACAAGAAGTCATTCCCTTTGATTCAGTTCAGTCTCCTTCTTCCAACTTTGGCTGTTCCTGCCAGGGGTCGCCACAGCAGCAAATCATCAGTTGAGTGGCAACTGATGATTTTGGGGCATGGCTTTGGGGGGAAGGCGGAGCACCCAGAGAAAACCCACACAGGCAGAACATGCAAACTCTGTACATAAAGGCACCGGGTTAGCCAGGACGCGAACCCGGAACCTTCTTGTTATGAGCAACAGCACTAACCACTGCACTGCTGTGTCACCCTATGATCCAAGTCAGCAAGTTCTGATAAAGAGGCATGTCAGCCTGTAACAGACTTCCACAAATGATGTTTCATGTATCCTTGCTCATCATTCCTTCAGCAGCAGCCTCCTGGTGCCTTGATCCTCACTCCTCAGAGCAGGAATAAGAGCTCTGAGACATCCTTTATGATGGTGGACCAGAACAACTTCCAGGTTGAGCAAGGAATGATCAAATAAATGAAATAGGTCTGCACTCTCTGAGTTCTGTCTAGTTTAAAATGAATTTGTTTAGTTCGAATTTCCATTGACCTGGCTCCCTTTAACAAAGCTTTTTGCTGTTTCTGTCTCCCAATTAGTTTCCCAGCACATTTAAGCAAGTTCTCATTTGTGCTCATGCAGTTCAGTGTAGACAATTACTTCTGCTATTTGCAGCATAGTACCAAGACTTTAAGACTCAACAGCTTGTTGTAGGAGCTGGGGGTAAATCCAGCACTGGTTGAGGAAATGTTGATGGTAAAATTGCAATTTCATCTGTGATTAACATTACTTACAACATTGCTTATCTTGGGCTTGGCACTAAGAAATTAATGACGGATTTTAGAAGGTCATAGACACAATCTTTTTGGTGCCCAGCCAATAGTTAAATTGAGAAGAAAGAGGAAGATCAATGGGATTCCTATCACTGTCAAATCCCCATTACTTTATGGTCTGTTTGATGTCTCAAGTGAAGAGCTCATTCACACTGAAATCAAAGACCTGTCATTTTGGTGGCAGTGTAAGCAGATAATATTATAGTGTGAGACTTTGGACTTGGGTTAGTTTTTAAGCCTTTAGGAAATTGATGTTTCCCCACTGGGAGGTTTATTGGAGTTTGGCTTTGACCCTGCTGCTCACTGCCTGCTGAGCAACATCTTCACACCACTTACTGATTATCATTAAGAACCAGTAAACAGTCTCATTGGATTTTGAATAAACAGACTCTGTAAGAAAGTTGCTTTCTACCGGATTCTGCACATTCAGCATGACTGACTGGCAAATGACCCAAGTGACAATAATAATAATAATAATAATTCTTACCACCAGTCTCCATCCAACTTGACTGACCTTGAAAGATTCTGTCAAGAAGACTGGAATAAATTTCCAAAAGAAAGGTGCCAAGCCTGGGCTTCATTCTCAAGAAGACTTGAGGCTGTCATTGCTGCCAAAGGTGCTTTAACCAAGTACTAAGTGAAGGTTCCGAATACTTATGTAAAAGGGATAATTCAGTCTTTTAGGTGTTCATAACACTCCAAAAACCTGTTTTCACTTTATCACTGGGGAGTACTGTGTCTAGATTGATGACAGAAAAACAAAGAATTGAATCCATTTTAAGATGCATCTGCAACATAAGAAAAAGTGGAAAGCTTGAAAGGGTCTGAAAACTTTTCATACTGACTGTGAGTATCCACATTCACCGATCACTACTTTGTATGTACCGAACTTATTTCGAAGTGCTAATATAGTTACATACAGATGAGGATAACTCATGTGAGACTATGATGCATTAATCAGTCTTAAATATGTTTTAAATTGCCATCATTGTAAAGAAAAAGATCACCCAACATACTGTAGGTGTTTACATGCTACAGTTTTCCCAGCTGACAGGAGAGAAGCATGATTCTGTCAACGATTGTGGAACGCTCTGCCATTAGATTTACGCTCTATAACTGAACTAGTCCCGTTTAAATCGGCACTGAAAACATATTTTTTTAAACAAGCTTTTTATTCTTAATCTCTCTAGACTCCTCTTGGCTTTCTATTTTATTGTAGCTTTATTCTAGCTTTTCTGAGGGGTGTCAGCCTGGGCAGGAATTATGCTATAGATCGATGAATGTATATGCCTGTCATATGTCTACTTAGTTGATTTTTATTCTGATATTGATATTTTGATGATTTTGGTTTTAATTTTTTTGATGTAGCACCTAGTGCTCTTTGAGCTGGTAGGTGCTTTATAAATAAATTTTATTATTATTATAACGATCTCTTGTGACATTGTCAAGCAGGATGTGGTCATAGCAGAAGTGAAAACTGTTACAGCAGCTTATTGCTTAGATTACACATGTAAAGTCATGGTGGAAACCCACATGCCGTGCAATCCACAGTCAGCAACAGAAAAACGTCTCGTCCTGTCAGACATCAAGACACGGCCATTCAGCGTAAACAAACACGTGTGTGACAGAAAGAAGGAGAAACACGGCATACTACTGGAATCATGTGTGACTGTGGATTTGAATTTTTGCTGTGGCTGAGTGCCTCCACCACTGACAAGGCTTACTCAGGCACACTTCAGGGTGACCGCAGTGGAACAAAAAACACAAACTCTGGGCAAACAAACCAGTACTGATCTGAAGCCACTGACCCCATCCTGTCCTAGCATCAACAGAGCTGTCATGAGGCTTCCAGGAACAGACCCCGATTCCTCTAAGCTTTCTCCTTTAGATTTTTCTTCCAAGGTTTTTCATTTGCCCCTGATTTTGATCCTATTCTTCCCTTCCTTTTACTTCCTTCTTTTCTTTTTGACTTCCTTGCTCCTTCTCTTCCTTCTGCTTTCTATCTCCCTCCCCTCTTTCTCTCCCTCTGTGTCACTCGACCCATCTGGGCTGTCTGGTGGAGTTGGGAACATCGGTCCCTGTCAGGGGAGCTCAGTGGGGCCCTGTTGGAGACACAAAGGACGGATTACTGCAGCTGCCAGTCACACTAAGACCCACACAGCAGCTCTTCGGAGGCTATACCAGTGTCCTCAACCCTCACAGCCAGGCGTATCACAAAGGGACATCATTAGCTCTGGAACAAAGGAGTCCCCTGCTCACCCCGTCTTAAGCAACACTACAATAAGGCCCACAAATAGCATGATTGGTGAATATGCGTGTGTAATGTATGCTAAGGCAGTGTCTGCTGAAAATCGGAAGGGTAGGTTGAGGGGTTTTGTTTTTAAGGAGGATTTTTCACTGTTTTTGTGTCATTTCTGCTTATAATTGGATGTATTCGTATTAGCCATCTCACTTTTCCAAGGCATGTTTTGCATATCTGTAAACATTCATTCACTTTTATTTGGTAGGCAATCATACATTTTAAGCATCAGTCCATATGACATAATATAAAAGTTCATCAAGAAATACAAAAGCTTTGTATTCTTTAAATAATCTTAAATAATTTGTGTCAAAGGAGTAAATTAAGGCCTCATAACATTGTAATGATCAGCTGAAAGGTTATATTATTTATTAACCGATTTTAATTATACATCAAAAAGGTGTTTTAATTGGACTTTCAGGAGAATTTAATTCTGCGGCTTGACGACAGCCTCTGCTTTGTCTGAGAAATCATTACTTTTGATTTTAATTGTGAGAGCAAAGAATTCTCCATCCATCATTCTTACACCAGACAGCCACAATCGTTTCTTTTTGTTTGCTCACATTTCGTCATTTGTTTGTATCATTGAGAAGAAACAGTTGTGTCAACCCAAGATTAATTTCATTTTCATCAACTGTGATCCAGCCCAATCCCCTGTGTCAGATGACACCAAACATCTGGCCAGGTCTGCTAGTGTACTGAAGCCAAGCAGCACCCAGGGTGCCTAAAGCGCAAATTCACCCACCTAAGTCGTATTCTGGTTCACCAAAACTCCAGTTCTGCTAGTGTACTGAAGTCAAGCAGCACCCATGGTGCCTAAAGCACAAATTTGCCCACCTAAGTCATATTTTGGTTCACCAAAACTGTCCAGCATGGAAGACTCTAACTAATACTGCCTCCATTCAGGCAGTTTGACCAGTGACAGTACAGAATTCATTGCAATATCAACATGATAAAACTTTTTTCTTTTCTGAGGAGCAGCAAAATGTTTAGCTCCTCTTGTTGTTGTTTGTCATGTTATTACACTGACACTCTGCATCCAGACTGAATTATGAGGATCAAGGGGTCAAATGCACTGTTGCTTATGTTAGTAATCTCATGATCAGCCTTGAAGTCTTGTCAAAACGCCTCCCTGACTTGATGTGTGTTGGGTCTGAAAGAAATACTTTTATGAAATACATTTATTTGCTTTTTTGCAGAGAGCTAGATGAGAAAGTCAATACCACTTTCATATCTATCCATTAAATAACCAGCAGTTGGTTAGCTTAGCTTAGCACAGAGACTGGAAACGGGCGGAAATAACTAGTTTGGCTCTGTTTAAAGCAAGACATGTTGTTTCCTCTTGGGGAATTTTGATAACATGGGAATGGCCTTTGAATTTGCTGGATTAAAGCAAGAAAAAATATAAAAATGAGGCTCAAAGGCTGGAAATGCCTTTAAGTCTTAACCTGGACCAATAGCAGTCTACAAAGAGAGCTAACATTCGCAACTTTTATTTGCTATTTATGGAAGTGTGTGAACATTTTAAGCATCATCTCTGGAGGCTCGGCCTCTCATAAATACTTTTCCGTTTTATTTCTGTGTCCCTCTTTGGCTTAGCCTCCATCATTGTAATGCCTGAAAAGGTGACCTTGACAGTAATAGCATTCCCAGACACGCCAAACACTGAGGCAGCTCCAGTGAATGACATAAAAACAAAGAATTGCGTGATGGAGGCTTGTTTATGAGCATCACTCCAGGTCAAGAGGAGCATTGGAATCAGAGGAAGGCAAATGACGTTAACAGGGAAGGCACACACAGTGAGGCAGCATGTCACCACACCCTGAGTAAAAGGCCTGTTATATTGATTACATGCAAGGAAACTTGGACAAATAGTATGAATGTTTACAGACCACAGCCCTTTGCTGAGGCTGTACTTTGTCAAACATTTTAAGGTGTGGTGGCACTAGATTTAATCTTCACAGGCCTTAAGTGACTACACTTTGTGAAGCAGATGGCAGGGCAAAAAGGATTTTGGCACAGCCACTTAAAATATACATCCTCTGGGATTTTACTGTTTCAAATTTGACCCAAATTGGGCCACGACTTGGGCGAGACTGAGGCCAAGAGTTCAAATGCTCTGCAAGCCACATATTTCTGTTGTAATAAAACCAACAGTAAGACAAAAAAGGCTGTAGCTTTACACTAAACTGCACATCTTGGGTCCCCCTTATATTGCATTTCATAAATATTAACTGCAATCACTTGATGGAGCTCACAGTAACTGGAAGGGGAAAATACAACATTTCCAGTTTAGAGTCAACCCAGAAATTTAAGTCCAGTTACTGACAGACGAGGTCCGCCGTCGATCGCCGCTTTCAGACTGACAATAATAACAACAATAATAACATTTACCAAATGAAGTCATGCACGCGCACAAACATAAACCTCAACGTTTTCCAAAACCTTTTTTTACTTGCACAATCTCAGGCAGAAGTGGGTGTCTGTATGTGTGCAAAACAAATGAACCTTTTACCATGTTAAAGACAAAATGTTCAGAGATGTAATTTAAGATATTACAGAACAGTTGAAATGACTCATTTGCATCACTTTCTTCATGTTAGGAGATACTGAGGAAAAACCCTTAGACAAAGGAAAGAAATTAGTTGTTTCCCCACTCAGAAACAGTCAAACACAGACAGCCTAAAAAAAAAACCCGTGTGTGGTGCTTTTTAAATACAACACAGAAGTGGAGTCAAGGTGCCTAAGTAAACCTGTTAAATTGGCAGCATGTGCCTGTGTCTGGAAATGCTTTTCTCTCTAGTAACAACTCCCTGCAATTGTGGATGTCTGAGAGTCTAGAAGAAATCAATCAGAATGAGAAGGTATCACACTCCAGTGGTTTTAACAGTTAATATCCTGATGGCGTAGGCTGGTGCACACAGGAAATCAGCTACCAACCTGGTTAAATATTGCATGCCTAGGCTCTTTTCACAGGTCCTCTTTAGCTGTGGGCCCTTGGAAACACCATTGCCTATTCCAGCAGTGGCAGCACTGACCCCAGAGAGCATGTAAACTGAAGTGGATTTGAATGTGTGTTAAACTAACCCACATCGCCACATGGCCCCAGACATAAACACACTTGGTTGGGAATCAAACTGCCTCAAAATTGAAACTTCCAAAATTACATGCTGTTTCTAAATTTCACACACAAATTCCTGAAAGCAAAGTGTGTGAATCTAGTTTTTCCCTGTGCTAAAACATTTACATGCCAGGGTTTTCCCTAGGTTTTCAGGGAGCTTAGGTGCAGTCTAGGTCGAGGGGGTTGTGGTGGCTGGGACATTTTGAGTTATGTTAGTTTTTTTCACTATCTCTTTTTAGCTGAACTTTATCCTTACAATATTTGTGGATGAAAAGTAGAAGCACTTATTGTTCATATAGTCAAAAGTCTATTCATTTTTTTTTTCAGCATATAGAATTATCCCTGTTGTTTTTAATCTACATTCATTCTAAAGGCCTTTTTATGTTCATTTGGCTTAAGGTTCTCTGCAAAAACACTTAGGTGCTGCGCTTAAGTCTTTCTATGGCAGAGAAAACCCCGCATGTAAGTGTTTTGATGTCTCCTGTCAAAGTCGTAATGTTAGAAAATATATGCAACTTCTCTTGGGTCCAACCTGAGAGAGAACAGGTGTAAAACCAAAATTAAATTTGTGAATGGCACATTTGTGAAATTTTACCTTTGAACAAAAATGCATGAAATGACAACGACAGTGGCAGTTTAAAACAACTTAAAACTGCTTTAATCAGTAGTGTTTATATTAAAAATGGGTCAAATTAGGTGTATACATTATCGAGGTACAGTACTGTGCAAAAATCTTAGGCCGCCATTAGTTTAGCTGTTTTAGCAAGGTAGTCATTTATAATTTATCATTCATAATTAATTTATAATCATTTATAATTATTTCTCAGTCTCTTTATTAAAATATAACCAGAAAATACAGGACATATGTACACAGTATTAAAACACAAAATGGCTTCTACAGTCCAAAGTCAGTATTCAGTGTCGCCTCCCTTTGCACTTAGCACAGCTTGAATTCTTCTGGGAGACTATCTTGAAACCATGACAGACCTTCCGCCATGTTTCACTGAAGGCTGCTACACTCATTCTTCCACCTCCATCCAACTCTTCTATTCACATACTGCCAACGACTGAAAATTTTAAACTTCGATTCATCACTCATAAGGCTCTTTTCCACTGATCTTCACTCCAGTCTTTGTGAGCTTTTGCATGTCTCAGCCTTTTCTCCCTCCCCCTTCTAAAAAAGTGGTTTCTTGGCTGCTGTCCTTTAACAAACATCGTTCCTGATTAAGCTTCTTCGGACTGTGGAAGAACCAACTTGGCATCCAGATGAAGCTGCCAGATACTGAGAAACCTCTCATCAGATTTTCAGTTTTCTTGGTCTTCCACTCCTGTTTTTGTTCGTGACCTCTCCAGATTGATATCACATCTTGAGCATCCTGTTTGTTTGCTGATTTTTTCTGACACTTTTGTTTTTTAATACTGTGTACCTATTTCCTATATGTTGTAGTTGCATTCTGATAAAGAAAATGAGAAATATATATAGTCATCATATCATTGTTATGATGACTATAAATGACAAATCTAATGGTGGCCTAAGACCTTTGCACAGTACTGTAGTTCATAGTGGCAAACACTGAGACTTACCATCATACTCTGTAGCACTTTTCCACTTTTTTTTATTCAGTGTTGTGGTTTTGCAGCCCATAACTTTCAGTTTTACTGCTCACATCTGCACCATTTCAAGCCATAGCAGGCAGCAGTGAAAAGCAATGAAGCTGCTCAGCACCAAAGGGCAGTAAGATGAAGTTAGTGAATAGTGGGTGAACATAGTGGAGTAGTTTGCTGCTAATGCACCAGATATTTCCCTCAAAAGAAGACGGAATATAACTATTTCAAATCCTGATGTAGTTCCTTGTCTGCTAGATGTGTAAATACCTAACTGTGCCAACTTTACATGTCAGTTTGAATGTTTACAACATGTTGCGATGCCCCGAGGTGGCCAAAAAAGTGTTTGACAAGGTTAAAGTTGCTAAAACTGTGTGATCTGTAACATATTTTTACAGTTTTGTATAGGTGTCAGAAATCTAAAGCAGAATTGATAAAAATCTAAACAATATCTAAGCATAACCTTCACGCACCCGGGTGCAGTCACGCAAGGCTTTCCCACTGATAAGGACACAAGCTATCTCACACACACAGAGTGATTCAAACCAGGCTGGGTGTGTTTACTGTTTAGACCTGCGTGTTGATGTGATGAGACACCCAGGCTGATAACACAGGGCCAGAAGTACTGTTGCTCCATGTTTGATCTCAGGCAGCCAAGGCGGGCTGAGGCTGGGCGGCTGGCACAGACGGAGGATTGGGGTCAGCAAGGTATGCTGTGTGCTTGATTACAGACTGGATTGGGGCCCCGGGACCTCTTAGCAGGTCAGCTCTGACCCCTGACCCTGACACAGCAGGCCCTCACGCAGTGCTCAATGCTTTCTCCAGTAACACAGTGGGATGAAAGGAGTAGCTGTGTGCGCTGAGAGGACTTGACCACTTCCCCTTTAGACCTGAAGAATGTAGCACATCACAGCAGCACATGGTAGAGGACGGCTGGTGGTGAAGCCTGGCCAGTCTCTGAACATATGTAGGCCCTGTGCAATAAACAGGAGCCTTGTCATGCTTCTCTAACCTGATCAATTACACCAGTGGAGACCTTGCCCTTTCCCACAGTGTAAGTGAAGGAAATACCTCTAAAACTTTCATTCTGGAGAAAATGAAAACTGCGGAAGTGTTTTTTTCTGGTCTTCTGGTAGATATTTTATTCGCCAGTGTGTTATGTAGTCCCTTGATATCAGCGCACAGAGAGTTAAACGACAGCCCCTGTCAACAGTTGGACCCCCTGGTGCCAGTAGTCAAATTCAGGAGCTTTCCATAAATTCTCTCAAACTGAGTCTGCTGCAGAAAAGGTTGCTGCCCCAGCTGGCTCAAGTTTGCAAGTAAACATACTCACACTCAGAAAAAGCCATAGCTAGCACACATAGACCAAATGAGGCTGTGCTCAACTGCTCAACTCACATAAAATAAGCAAGCAAAATGCTTGCAAAAAACAGGATCACATATAGTATGCTGTCCCCTAAACATATGACTACGTGGAGTCCTGATCCACCTCTAGGTAATTATAAGTGTGGAAAATGTGTATATTGTGTACAGGCAATAGTAAAGTCTTCTTTCATCCACAAATTGGCAAAAAATTAAAATAACATTATCAAGTTTTATTAATTGTACTACTAATGTCATTTACATGCTTTGTTTCCCGTATGGCATGGCTTATGTACTGTAGGTCAAACTGAAGGAGCCTTAAATTTGTGCATTGCTGGACATAAGGCAGCCATTTGTCATAAGAATGAAGACTATGCTGTTGCATGTCACTATATGAAATGTAATCATGGATCAGCAGCTGCCTTGCATTTTAGTGCTACTGAACATGTTAAATCTTCTCCTAGAGGTGGAGACATTATTTCTAGACTTAAACAGCGGGAGGTTTACTGGATTTACACCTGCTACACAATGGAACCCAGAGGCCTTAACCATGGTTTATCATTGGCTTCATTTTTGTGATATTTTTCTATGTATTATTATTATTATTTACTGTTGTTTGGCTTTTATATGTATTGTTTTTGTCCCCATACACCTATATGTCTTGTCCTTCCTTAGGAATTTCTTCCCTAGATCATATTATTACTGTTTCTAGGGTTAAAGTATGTATTCTGAGAATATTTTTCTTGCCATTACTTTTTGATTTGAACTTATTCATATGTGCCTTCTTATATTTGCCCATTGCTGCTATTTTTGTGATAATTATAATGACCTAGATGTTACTGGTTGTTCTGGATGTGTACATATACAAGTGAGTCACTGTTGCATCTTGAGCTTTGAGAAAGACAAGTGTTTGCCGAAATGTCAGCTCATGTTATGAATAAAGTCTGCACTGCGTACTGTCATTAGAGCACTTTGCTTTCTTATGTGACACTCGCAATCAGTTTCCCTCAAGGCACCTAGTTCAGCCAAGTGTTAATCTGCCATTACTCTTCAGGAGTGACAACGGCACAGGGCTGCATGTACACACACAGAAGAGAAAGAATACCTGTCAAGATATCGTATGCGCCAGAGGATTATTTTTATTATTTTTTTTTGGCTGTTGCAAGGCAGCACCTATCGTTGTGTGATGTGGAGGTGCTGTCTGTTGAGACAGTGAGGAAAATCAGAGGAGAAACTGAGACTGTGTCTGTGCATGTTTGTCCAGTGTTGTGTGATGTGATCACTAACTCTCCTTCTCTTTCTCTGAGGTGCTTATTCAGTGCTTCTCTCATGTCTGTCAGCATCACTGACTGGTGAGAAGGGGTGGAGTCAGGTGCCATTTGGCATGAATCACTCTTTATTTCTGTGAGTCAGACAACAAAGGAGACTTCTGATTGGATTTGGTGAGGAGTGGATCCTTCTGAGGATTTTCAGGTGCAGTCTTTCAAATGTAGAAATGTTGCTACATTTGATTTTTAGCCCCGCTAGCAGCATGGCTCTATGGATGGCAGTTTTGCTCAGCTGTTTGGTCTACCACTTGAAATATCTCAGAACTGTTGGATGGATTGCCATAAATGCTCATACTGAAATTCACGGTCCCCAGAAGATGAATCCCTATAACCTGCCAAAGTCTTGAGTCCTAAAATCTGGAACTTAGCATTTCCCTCGCCCTGAAGTCAATGGGTTTTTAGTTTGATGCCTGAAATAAGGTCTGTGGTGAACACAAGACCAATACAGTTTCATGTTTTGTTCAGTGAAATAAAATACATCAGTAATATAAAATATAAACACAGCATGACAAAATTCCCTTCTTTTCCATCAAGGAGATAATTTGATTTTAATGACAGCTTGCCTGAGACAGCCTCCTGACACCATTGCCATAAATCAACAGATCACACATCTGCTCGTCTCTTTCTTCACCTTACCCCCCACCCCAAGACACTTTCTTCCCCTTCAAGGTGACTCATCTTCTACCAATCAAAAAGCAGCACAAATAATCACTCACCTCAGACCTCCCCAGTTTTTGATTTGCACGTTTGATAAATGCTGTCTTTTCTCTGCTTTAATTGTGAGACTTTTTCCTTATAATTTAATGTTTGTTTCCTGTCTTTTTCTTCTTTTTGCCACTATAATTTCAACATCAAGGAAGGTATGAATGACGAGCAGGTGGAATTGGCACCTTGCAAGTGAATTTAGGAACTGATACTGACAAATCATTTCACTTGATCAGGCTAATATCACACACACAGACACAGAAACACACATACTTACACAGCGCAAAATAATTAGGGGTAATTAGGGTAATTTCTGTTTGAAGTATTATGCATTGCAATGAAAATAGAACAGATAAAAGATGAGACAATAATAGATCTACTTAGGACCTTGACTGAATGTTGTTTCAACAAAGAGCATTTTGTCTGACATAATTCATATCATCTGCTAAAGTGATATCCTCTCCCAACTTTAGAAGAGAAGGAAGAGCATCATATAAAACAAAACAAAGAGAAGGAAGAGCATCATATAAAACAAAACATGCTAAATATGCATGATGTTCATCCACACTTTGTGTCTCACCACAATATGTAGACTATATTAATTTCCTCCTTCAGATTGACTGCTGGTCTAAAAGCAGGGAGATAAGGGATAGAAATCCATGGGTCATAAATTATGCCTCATGTATAGATACATTCCTTCCTTATATAACATGCAAAATCTAGTATCTAAAGTGAGAAACAACTGAATTCAGGTCACTGTGCACCAGGAAATCTTCCTTTTCATGTGAGATCCAGAGGGGTCACTCTTATGAACTCATTAGGAGAGAAATGCTAATGTAGCTCTGCTTTTTTCTCCCCTTCTTCCTTCTCTCTTTCCTGGTTATTTTAACAATCAGGGCTGCAATACATAGATATACCCCTTGCTGGAGACATAATGTATTTTGATGTCAAGAGAAAAGGGTGTAAGGTGGTTTTGACAGCGACTTCATTACAGAGGCTGTCGTTCGTTGTCTTGTCATGAAAACTAAAATCATTACACAGCAAACAAAGGCTTCATCTTTATCTACTCTAGGTCATTACCAGTGTGCTGCAAACAATGTTCGCTAAATAAATGAAAAAGACAATGAAAAAGAAAATCTATATCACTCAGTGAAATATGGACTTCAGTGTAGCATCCTGGTGAACAAATGACCCCTCGTCTCAGGCCTTTTATTCAGGGAGATAGACTTCTGTGCAGCGGTGTCATCGTGCAGCAGTGGACGTTAAATAATGAATCTGAGGGGAATAACAGCTCAATATGAAATGCCAGTAAACGTTTAGGATGGTCTGGAAAATGTCCATGTCAGAAACACAGTTAAATACCCTAGATACTTTAATTGTCCTTTTAACTGTTCCTTTGTGCATCCTACAAAACTGCATTATGTAACATGTACAACTAACATTATTCTACCAATGAAGTCCATAACATGCATTGTTTTGTTTTGCACCTTAAATATTATCATTCACTTGTTGTCTTTCATAATTTTTGGATTGTCTGAGATATCTTCAGTTATATCTGCCTATAAAAAATATTATTTGTTTTTATGATTTCATTTTCCAGGTTTTATTGTTATTAGTTTTCAATAATTCTAATACTAAGTGCCATTGACATTTTATGTCAATGTTATTTTGTTATTTTATGAAGTTTTGTCTTCAGCTGACCTCATTGCCTTGGATTCAACAGACCCCACCTCTATGTGAAAAAATAAGAGAAATCAGCCATTTTCCCCTTCAGAATTTTATTGTTATAATTTCCTTTACCATAAATTGAGCTCATACATTTAAAATATAGAAACTAAGATAAATGCAATTAAATTAAATATGTAATGCTTTAAATTTTATAAGCCATGATCAAAATATATTCCAATTGTCTGACAAAACACTGCTTACAGACAAAGAAGTGTCATTCTAAATAGTGACATTGTGCATGGTGAGCTTTGAGTAACCTGGAGAGGTCTCAATCCCAGTTAGACCTTTAATTTTTGATTTGAGAGAGAGACGTATTCATGGACAGATTATAAGATCATGGGCCACTGAACACAGAAATGTAAAGGCCCCCACCTTTCTTATATTTCTAGGAGTAAGACACAGATTGAACAACCACATGATCAGTTCTTGTCTTCTTGTATTTGTTTAATAGGCATTTATAGATGTTTTGCACTCATTTTAGACTGTTTGTGTTAACCTTTACTCATTTTGCACCTCTGTAATAATTTTGCACTTGTTTTTACTTATTTTGTGCCTGTTTTTTGTCCTTTGGCATTTGTAGTTGTTTTTCTATCTTTGGAATTTTTTGTGTGTTCCTTTAAAGTCATTTCTGTCTCTTTTTAGTGGATGTGTAGTTGTTTTGCATCTATTTTTCTTATTTTGTGGCTTTTAGTAGTCATTTTGCAGTGATTTGATTGTGTTTCCAACAGATAGGTTTACAAACCCTTCACAGTTCTCTGGTCTAGGAGCCTCCTGATCCCTTGGGCCCCTGGGCCTATGCCTGGTAGGCCTGCTCAGTAATCCATCCATGGGTGTACTGCATTAAAAGTGCTATCAATATCAATCACATGTAGAGCACATGAAAATCCATTGTATTTAACCATGTTTTACAGCTGATGCTGGAGACCAGAGATCGGGTGTCATTTTTGAAACTTTTAATGAGTTCAACATTTGGTTTATCAATCCTTGTAAAAATAGTAAACATTATGAAGTATCTAGGTGAGAAAACCATGCTTAGTGTGTTTTTGAGCTGTTAAACATGGCCTGGGGTCTGACCCCAAACAAAACACTGGATTTAAGGCTGCTGCTCTTGTCTTATATGTTGTATTTTATGTATATTTAATGTATTTTATGATATCTTACAATGCCAGTAAACCATAGCCAAAGCCCAAACAGGATTCGTTTAGTCTTGTGATTTATTTAATCAGTTTTATTTTTCACAGTTTTCACCCCCGATTTCCCTTTTTGCCTAATTTTATGATTTTAGACCATATCCAAGGTGAATGCTGGAAAAGACTTATTTAAAGAAAATTAGGTTGTTCCTATTGGCGTGGTTTTAGGGTGGTGCATGTAGGTAGCAGCATTTCAAACTGTGCCAGAAAAAAGAAGTGGCAACTAATTAAATTGAGCAGCTAGAGAACCGAGACTTTCTACAGAGTGAAAACAGCCACAGTTTATACCTTGTATCACAGGTTTTTGGCCGGAAACGTGAAATATAATGTTACATTGTGTGTACAGTCAGAGGGTTTTGTATGTGAAATCTTATTAATTAACCCTCTCTCTTTCAGTGGTGTATTGTGCATGTGTGTTCGTGCGTAATCGTGTGTGTGTGCGCGTGAGGGTGCGTGCGCTTTCCGCTATACTCTGGAATGCGGCCAGTCTCGGCTCTTTTGAACCCGCACTCCGGTTCCAAAACCCCAAAGCCTTTGATCTTTTCTTCCCTCGCCGTCTCCTTACCCGGAAGAGAACCCCTTCTCTCTTTCTCTCCTCTCTCCTTTTAGCTGGGATGAACGCACACGTGGAAATGTTGGCCCTGCTCCACACTCCGACCAAATTTAGTCATACAAAGGCTAGGGGAGAGCGAGGAGAAGGAAGGGGGGCTGGTGGTGGGGAAACCGGGCGGGGGTAGTCGGGGATGAAAGAGCCAGCCGCTGCGAGATCAAAGGCTGCCGCGGCTCCGCCCCGCTAACCCCACCTCCGCGCTTTATAAAGATCTGCCTCCCCATCCCAACTTTGATTCTCACGCAATCTCTCACTGCTCAGGCAGGAAACACGACACTTCCACTGTTTTCTCATGAACTAAGAACTGTATTTAGTTTAATTCTTTATTTCTTTCTCTTGTGTCCCAGGCCTGCATTGTTCACTTTTCATTGTTAATTAATTAGCTTCTATATTTATTTAGTGTATCTCTGTGTGTGCGGTGTGGGTCTTTGGTTCTTGTTACCATTGCTAACTCTAAAAATGCTTTTACCGCGTGCTAAAATAATAACTATAGAAAACACTTGAGTGTTGAGTGCCAACTGTTTTTATATGGGCCAATAATTAATGAATATAATATATAATTAAATGTTTAATCTTTCCCACTTTCCATACAGAACATAACAGATAGGTGTCAGAGCCTTCAAAATACAAAAGTTTTTGGACTCCTTGTACTTATTTGTTTGGCTAGACTATTTGTGATTGTCTCACAAAGGTCGTACGACTTAAACACAGAATTATTTTCTTCATATCAACAGCATACATTTTATATTTGCTCATATTGTACAAGCATACCTTTCATTTCTTATACCAATTAGTGCAAAGAGTGGAAAAAATATATCCACACCTCCTTGCGGCAAATTCAGGTGTGGTAAAATAAATATATGACCCGGTTGAAAATGTATTGCCACTCATGGAAACCAGACCTGTGCTATAGTGTTTTCTTCTGTGGCCTCTGTTTCTGGGTATTTCTACTAAAAAATAACGCTATTGCTATTTCTTGGGTTGAGATTAAATTCCACCTCTTATACCTGAACCATCTTTAGCTTCTTTGTATCTGCTTCTATTAAGCTATAGTTTTCCGTGATTGTTTAAACCCATCACACACAGTGCGCGTGTCAGCCTCGCTGCTTCTTCCTCTTTTCTTCTTTTTTTTTCTTTTTCTTCTTCTTCTTCTCCTCCTGTCTGCCCATTTGTTGCGACCTGTGTATAAATCTCTCTCTCAGGAGGAGTGTCAATCGGTGTGGTGTCAATCACAGCCTCTGCTTCCCTTTCATCTCTTCTTCCTCCCAGTGACTGAAGAGGAGGAGGAGGAGGAGGGAGCACGGCTACATTACCAACACACATGCACACGCTGGTTACATTACACTGTGGAAACAGTGCAGGAGCACTGGGGGGGATCGGTCCACGGCGTTTTTTCTTCTGTCTTCTTTTTCGGTTGTTTTCTACATTTTGCCTTTCTTCCCTCTCATCCCGCCAGCTTTGAGGATCTATTTTCAAGCATGAGGTCGACTTACTGCGCTGTTTGTTGTCTTGTCCAAGTGTTGAAACTGTAGTTGCACATTCATCAGTTACCTTTTCATCTGGCTGTTTGGTTTTGTTAGTCTTTTTCGTCTTCAAGGACGAACCAGCTTCTTCACTGGACCACTGAGGAAATACTTTCTCTCACTTGTATACATGCACTTCTTCACGTTCACTTGCTTTTACTGGACCATATCCGTCGTGGGTTGTGTGCAGAGATTTTAACTCGTGGTTTGTCTCCTTTTTTTTTTTTTTAATTTCTTCCTCATGACATTGAAGCTTGTGCCGGACTCTCATTCTGACCCTTTACATCTCAAGTTTTCCGGGTCTAACTTTCAGTCTTTTTAGTTTCAACACTCGTGGCAAAAAGGACGCCGACAGCAGCCACATTCCTCCGGTTGCTTCAGTAAAAACACGCCTGCAGCGTGTCCTCACGCCGCTTCCTATCCCGGTGACTCGCCGTTGAACGGGGACGTTTTCCCACTCGGTTCTGGGGGATTTTAGTGGGAGCTCCCTCCCTCTGTAGTTTCGGACAGTGCTGGCTTGTGTGTTGTCCTCGGTTTTCTCGGTGAAGCAAAGAGAATAAAAAAAAAATGCCCCAGTTATCAGGCGGCGGAGACCCGGAGCTGTGCGCTACAGACGAAATGATCCCGTTCAAAGACGAAGGAGACCCACAGAAAGAGCAGATCTTCGCCGAGCTCAGCCACTCGGAGGAAGAGGGGGACCTGGCAGACATCAAGTCGTCTCTGGTCAATGAGTCGGAGAGCAGCCCCAACAGCAACAGCCACGATGTGAGTAACGTGTGTTTTCACTGATGTGTTTCACTGATAGTGAACCTCAGCACAGAGGCTGCTGACACAGCTGACTTCTCTTTAAATTTGAATCACTCTGTTATTAATGAGTTTCCCAGAATAATTTAAGTTTGAGGCTTTTTAAAAAAATCTCTTATGAAATCCTAAAGTTGCTTTCTTTTATAATGTATATTACACATTTTACCATCAAGATTTATCTTGGATTAAATAATGTATAACCTTAGTTTAAGTACATTTCTAATCTCCACTTTCACTGTGTGTATATGTTTTATTTAAATTGAATATTAATTGCTTCATTGATGCCATTGGCAGTCTGCAGAGCCAGGTCTACACTAAAGATGCTCCTCTAAACACCACATCCCTAGCACTCAGTATCCTCCTGATCGGAGACACTGGAGGCCTGAATATGCTTGGCCCTCTGTGTCAGCTATAGCTCATTAATTCATAATAAGGTTTGGACAAAAACAGAAAACCTATTTAAGAACTGAGGCCTTGTGTCCTGCCTGTGACAAAGAGGCTGTTCAAAGATCAAATCTTATAAAGTAAAAGCTAAAGAAAAGGACTACCAAAATAATTTTACCATGTGATATTTGCATTTTCATATTTTTGCAGGTTCAACATATTGTTTTTAATGCTGCACATAAAATATTTTAGTATGTTTTGGGGCTGAGAAATGTATGAAATACATTTACAGTTATATTTGTTTGCCCTGTACTCACTGATCACATAAAAATATGTGAAATTCTTAAGTGTGTAACTGCCTAGAATTCATTGTGTATGTAGATGCATATAGAATCTCAGTGGAAGAATTATTAATGTTGAATTTTTCATGTTTATGGAATTATTTTTCATGCTTTTTGTTTCACATTTGCACAGTGGCATCTTATTGTGGCACACACAAAGAGAGTATAAGCATAAAAACCCACAATTAAAATTTGTATTTAATTTTTTTTCCTGCGCCCGCTCACTGATATCACGATGCAGGCTGCAGCTTTCCTCAGCACGAACGTTTGTTATGTCATTAACCGCGGTGCTAATGAAATTTTTTGGGAACATCCTGAATGAGACTGAACACATTTGCCGCCAAATGTCCTAGAAAGGCCTGAGACAGAGGCTGAATGTTAATTAGGAATCCAGCGAAGATCCCTGGCTCAACTTGAATCCGTCCTGAGGGGTATGAACTCCAAAAACAGAGGTCCTCTTCCAATTTCTGATTTGAAAAGAAAAAGAACATAGATGTTTTTTGTTTTTAAGCAAAAACTGTCTGCACCATATTCTCTTTTTATATGATGATTATATTTCACCTTCCACAGAGGATTTGAATTTATAACCCTTATACACTCGCATTATTTGAGTTTAGAAGCAGACGAGATGAAGATGAGTAGACGTGTGTTGAAAACAAGTTAATTTGTAAGCTCCTTAAGGACATGAAGCTTAATTAAGTGGTTCTTTTGAAGCTTTAATGCAGGCTGCTCCGTCACCCCTCTATAGATAGTGGTGTCTGTTTTTGTGTGTGTGCGGGCGAGCTTGTTCTGCTTTGGTGACGAGCAAAGGGACAGCATTTGTCTGAGCAGTGTTTGTGGGAGTCTGACCGTATCAACGTGTCTGTTTGTAACTGCATTTGAAGGCCCTCCAAATTGATTTACCATCTTTTTCTCTTTTCTCCACAGGCAGCTAGACAGTCCCAAATACCGCAAGATTCATATCATGAAAAACACAGAGACCACTCAGATGACGGTAAGCGACACAGCCTTAAGCAAGGGCTTGTTAAATCGGCGTGCTTTAAAGGGCAGTAAGTGTATCATGTAGTGGTTCAATAAAACCCTGGATTTTCAGAATAATTTCAGAAGTTGAAGTGAGTGTGAACAGCCTCCATTTTCCCCACTGAAGTGATCACTACTGGTCCTGTTCTTATCAGAGCCCCCATCTCTGCTGCTCTCAGACAGATCATCTCTGATGCGAGTCTAGTCCGGACATGCCTTACCTTCATGGACACAGCTACCTGTTACCTCCCTCATAGATGAGGGTGCCTGCAGAAATGGAAAACACACGATGATACTTGAATTGAAAGGAGGAGGATTATGCATTTTTTGTTATGGTTTTATTTGGAAATAATATTTATTGCACACGTGGCATGAACCTACAGTTGAAGATGATAACAAAACAATTTCCCCACATCGGTTGTTTGGTTGCACCGTCACGTGCAGCGCGTTGCTTCCTGCTTGGGGCTTGTTGCTCCCTGGCTATTGTAGTCTGACCCCGCTGCTGCAGGTCATCATCGGGTTTTAAAGGAGGAGTGTGCCTCCTCTTTGTTCCCCTTTCACTCCTGAATAGGATCCCCTTCAAACCAGACACCGGCTTTCTCCATAGCTAGGTGCATGTTGCCACCGGGCAGTATATCACAAACACTCCCTGGTCTTATTACATCTCACGCAGTTGAGTGGCGTTGTATTGAGGCCTCTTGTATAAAGCTCCCCGTCAGGTCAGAGGCATAAAGGAACAGTTGGGGCGTCTCCTGTTTTGACACAGTCTGTATGTTCTTCTAATTGGTGCTAATTGGCACAGAGGGGCTCCATTGTTCCTCTGTATAATGAAACCCTCGTCTCCAAGGCCTGGAAGAAAGGGGCCCGAACAAAAGGCTGAGGCAGAACAGGGCACAGGTTAAAGCAATCAACAATGATATCATTACAGCATCAAAACAGGCAGAGGAAGAACTTTCAGTTCAGCCTCAGTACTTGCTTGGTTTATTGACTAAACATGTTTAGAAACATTTTTAAAGCCCCACTGTACAGAGAGTTTTGATGCTGGCTGTTTAAATCTTGCTTGATGAATTTTTCGAGTTTCGGACTCTCCCTGGCCATTACGCACACTGACTAGTGGTTTTTCTGCTTTTTATTAGGAAAGCATCAAGACATGTACAGTAAAGGACATCCGTACCCAAGCTACCCAGGCTACATCATGATGAGCAACATGAACAGCGACTCCTACATGAACAATGGCTCCCTGTCACCGCCCATGCCTCGAATGGTCAGTACCAGCTCTTGCTAGTTTTACATGTCACTTTAATCACTTTATTTCATATGATGACATGACATGCGGTTGGTACAGCCATGAGCTCAGAGCTAGGCATAAACCTCTCAGGTAAAACGGCTCGGCGTCTGGGTATCTCGGTTAGCGAGGCCATGACATAAAAGGTGCAAGACTTCCTGTTTTTGTGTGGCAAGGATATATATATTAAGTAGAATCACATTTCACTGGTCTGTTGATAGACTGTAACTCACTGATTTTAATTTGGGGTGAAAAAATAACTCTAGGATCTGTTATTTTGGCCATATATTTGAGCCATAAAAGTTAGAAGTCTGGTTTTTAATTTGACTGTGATAAAGTGATGCTGCTCTGAAACAACAACACGTGCATTGTTTATTAACATGTGCTTTTATGGGATGGAAAGACGAACAAACATGGAGGATATAGGGCAATGATGTATGTATTGCAACTGCTCAGGTTAAAACCAAGATTGGACATGTTTTGATATCATGGCTGAACAGACAGCTGATTATATGTGACAGAAGTAATGCCACATTATTTGGTAGTCTAACAGCAGGCAAACTGAAGAGGCAACCTGTTGATTTACCAGTACACAGATGCTGAAAACATGGCTGCCAGGTCACTTGTGAGACGTGCTCTCTCACTTTGAAAACATTACTTCTAATATTAAATTTCACTGATGCCGTCAGGTGTTTTCACGAAATCACAAGAAAATTAAATTACATTTATGAAAGAATCACAAGACTAAAAATATTGCAGTGTGCAAATCTACACTTTTAAAAAGCTATTGCAAACTTAGGACCTATACCAAACCCTGATTTTTAGGAGTAGATTCTGTTTGTTACAAGTAGAAACCACCAACATTTGCTGTTTGAGCTTTTTAAATATACGTTTGCTTGCTCTTCTCCATTTGGAGTCACTGGAAATTGGAATACCTAGTGGCTAGGACTGACAAAATAAGTTTTTTTTACATGTACTTGTAATTTTTTTTTTAATAAACAATTATTCAAGTAATCAGTTGCTTTGATTTCACTAACACCAACAAATTACTTTCTAATATCAGGTTTTTGTGAGACAACTCACCCTGTAAAATTTGAGTCATTAAAAATGTTGGGGTCATAACAACTGAATCTGAAATTATGAATCGAAGATTAAAATCAATTGATTAGTAAAAGACATTTCTTTACTTAAGAATCACATTTCCTGAATTTCTTGTTTAAAAAAAAAAAACAATCAAAAAAACTTTAACCTTATCATAAAACAAAAAGTAGCATTATAGTACTTAATGTTTGTGTTGCTGTTGTGTAGTATCTCTGTGCAGCGTTTACCTTCACACAGTGTTGACACCGGTCCCTTTGATAAGTGACTGTGTCCCTTGGAAACCAAATGTCTGTCATATTTTACAGCAGATTACTGTGATGGACAAAGTATTTCTCATCTTGTTAAAATCTTAAGTTGTACATATCTGGGTGACCCAAGTGAGCCCTCTCATAGCCCGTGACTAAGGAGGCCTAAAGGCGGCATCGTGTCTATTAGGCCACCTGGCAGAGGAGTTTATGGTAACATCCAGAGGTGGCGTGTGCTGTTGCAGATACCGTCCCTGTAATGGTATTAAGTTCAGGCCAGCTGCTGGACTCTCACTGGTGGCTTCCTGTGTCTGTCCTGTTTGCAAATTTCTCCTCTCGAGACAGACATAAAATGCACAGGACCCCAGCAGCTGTCCACCCTAATCCTGTTTTGTCCATGTCTCTGTATCACACTTGGGAAGACGACCATCCTCAGTGTGGCTGTGGTGTGGTGCCTCCACACATGAAACACTCGCACATGATGAAGAAGCACAAGTCCCTGATTTGTTTCTGCTTTTGCAGTTCATATGAGTTAGTTTCATCAGGGTAAAGTTGTGAAATGCCACCTCTGTGTTATAAGAATTGGTGTTCCGGAGCAGATGTGATTGTTGGGGGCAGATGCCACACGCATGTGTGTAAAAGACCTTTATTCACACGCAACTCTAACACAGAATGATGTTAAAATTACACTGCTTCCCCTCTGCCAAGGTTGCAGAGGCTGGAATCGTGTGATACTATGGCAAAAACGTGATCCTGATTTGCCCTGTTAAGTTTACAAGTTGAATGGCTTTTGAAATGTGGGGGATGATGCTTTCCAAATTCTATTTTTATGGCTTGTTTTCTGGTCAATTTTATCATTTCATCATATGCACTGAAAACCTTGTAGAGCTCTGTATGGACACCAGCTGACTGCATGAGAGGAAATTACCCATCACTGCAGATGAATTGGGGCAGGCAGTTAGGCGGTGTACTCACTGCCAGAACTTTTACAGCCCTGCTTTCATTTCATTTACCATAGCTGCTTTTTTTTTGCCCAGTGTTGTTCCCCCCCCACCCTGTCTTCAATATAACGGTAGTCATTTTATATATGTTTTTCTCACTTATTCAATAAAAAGAGCTGAGGCTTGGTGGAAGGATCATGGAACAGGAGTCTTCTGGCTTTCTCCCTGATGTCAGCTCACTGCCTCGGCTGCTGGCCACCGCAGCCACAGTATCTGCAGGCCTGGGATCAGTTTTCACTGAGATCAAAGGCATATTCTCTCTTTCATTCTCTTCCATTCCCAGCCTCGCTGCCTCCCCCCAATCCCAGTAGTTTGATTTCCATTGACCATGACATTCCTGCACATGCCGTCCAGTCATGATGGAGCTGGTGGGAGTTGCTGATTGTCAGCAGATTTCAGGGCTTCAAGCTTGATAAGTTGCCTCCGCCACGAGAGCTGAGATTTTGGAGTCAAGATGCCTAATGGTGTTCAGTTTCGTTTACCGCATGGTTATAGTGGATTTAAAATAATTTTGACCACTTCAAAGAGTCACTGGTGTGCTATACACTCACTGACCACTCTGTTTTTGTCCTCCCCAGCTACATACATGAGAGGGTCAGAATAATAGGAACACCTCTGAATATATTGTAGTTCATTAGAAAACCACCTTCACCTCAAGAATAAACATATAATTGCATTTATGGCAATTTCAAGCAAGAGTCAAAACTCCATGCATGACATCTCTGGATGTTCTTAACAAATCTTTGGGTCTGGTGTCGAACTTGGTCCAAATAACAAAAAATTTTGCTCTGAAGTTTTTTTTTTTAATTTCTTATTCAGATTAAGAAAACGGATCGGTTTAAATAACATCAAAGAATCGAGGTTACTGACGAACCTCAACGTAACCTTGTCACTTAATTACAAGAGGGCACATTGGCCTGTCCTGTCTTCTACATCAGGGACTCAGTCGTTTATTTTAAGATGCCCTGGGTAATGTGAAGAGACTTGTCTACATGCATCACATTCTTTCTGACTTCTGTGTGTCTGTAAATGTTTTTATTGAAAAATGAAATGTATAATTTTGGTCAGAACTCTCATAATACCTCTTATACTGGTTGGCGAGTCTGATCTTCAAAGCATTTAGGCTGTTATCTCTCCAGGTTTGATGTGTGCTAGTATGAAAGTTCACTGCTTTGATGGCTTTTGTCAGAAAGTCATCTTTTAGCCTCCTAAACTCAAGTGAGGATTTGCAAATGACAGTTTCTAAATAAAGCTGTGCAGGCTATATTTTTAAATGACCTGAAATCCAGTCTCCATGTCACTGTTGTCGCAAACAGTCCTCGTTTTAGTTAAAACTACATAAAGCCCTCCTGTTTTATGCTATATATTTAAACAGATCCTACATCTTACAACCCCACAGGTTCTAACATCCCACCAAAACCCACTGAGCAAACACATAAATGCATTGATGACGAGATAAAATGAGGGAGTGTGTGTTCTTGGTTTTGACATGTTGATGGTGTAGAGATACAGTACAGAGTTTTCACCTGATTGTGAAGATGTGTTAGTGATATCCAGCTGTGAAAGAACAGTGGTATAGTCTTGGTCAACAGCTTTAAGCTTCTTTTTTCTTTGAGCTGAGTTTTGCTGCTGTGGTAGGGGGGAGTCTAGAGAGCCCTTTCCCCTTTGGACCTTCAACTGCAGATCCTTATGGGCAAGAGAGAGAGAGAGAGGGTGTGTACGTGAGGAGTCTGGGGGTTGGCATTGTAGCTCTGCACTTCCCTTTGATGTAGTGGGAACGTGACGGATCTGCTAGCCAGTGTCTCGCAGCATGGAATCACTAACCCAGGCTTACCTAACGCGATTTGGTAGGACCACTCTGGTGTCCCTCAGTGCCATGTGTGTCCTGAGCTCATGCCCCCAGCACCACCGTGGAAGATCCCTGTTAAAGAGAACACTACATTTACCAGCAGCCCTCCATGTCCACACATAACGTTCTAGATGGCACCTTGTGTCGTTTCCTCTATAGGCTGTGTGACGCTTACTAGAACTGAATGTAGCATTTTGCCTTTAAGTAGCTTCACACTCATCTTCCCACTGTTGGCTCATTTCACATAGGTAGTTTAAAAATAAATTCACAGTATAAACTAGCTGACAAGTATAATTGTCTCATTTTACACCACATATACCAAGTCAGTATTTTTATTTCCAGTCAGGCAGCATACATATCAGAGGCATTTTGACATTGATGTCATCTGCCATGCAGCTCTATCAAACAGTGAACTGTGTGTGTGTGTGTACATGTGAAGGACGGCACTGGGGACCTCACACAGAAGCAATACTTGCCGTCTCAGGCTCTTTGTAGTTCCGCCAGGTCCTGGTGTTTTATAAATAGCGCCATTAACGCCAAAGTTTCTTTCCGTCCTCTGCTGCATGGTGATGCCGGTTGACACATTTACACCATACGTACGTGCTAATGACACCATGTGGCTGCAATCACCTTATCGGGGTTTTCATCTTGTTAAAGCTACAGTATGTAACTTAACGTAGCACTAGCATGAAGCTCCAAATCCATCCGGGTATTTGCTGTTATGAAATTAGAAATAAATGAGACGGCAATAAACCTTACTGATCAATCAAAAATCATTGAAAATCTCTGATTGGTTGGAGGTTTATCTCACTGTTCAGTGAGTCTGGGTCATAGGAGGCTTTGACAGCGACTGGAGCATATTTGTGTAACAAAAGTATTTGAAAGAGCTACATACTGTAGCTTTAAATAGAGCTCAGCAGTGATTCTCAAACTTGTATATCTTTCCTGGTAATAGATTTTGTACATTTGTGAAAAGCATTTCTTTAAGTTCATACTCTTGAACAGACTTATTTTTTTTCTGGTTACCATTTTAAACATAAGCGATACAGATGAAAGGACAGTTATAGACATTAAAATCATTAAACGTTGAAAGTGCAAGCTTTTTTTATGTGCCTAGGAAAAGTAATCAACATGACCCGGAGGCTCTCGCGATTAACCCCCGTTGCTGTTTATTTTGGGCATGTGTTACTGCTCAAACCAAGGCACTCATAGATGATGACACGTTTCTTCGCTCCCCATCCTCCCACTGAATTGGATGAAGCTTAACCAATCAAGTGGTGCTGCCTACAGCCAGCCAGTCAGGCTTCCACTGCTCAAGCCCAAAACACCTGTTCAGGGGGCTTCACTCTTCACCAGTAGCCTGGTGCTGATCTCCAGGGTGAAAGGGCCTCGCCAAGGTTGTCCCTTATGCCCAAATTTTGTTCGAAAGGCTCGGGTGTGGACTTCCTGTATGGGTGGATCAGACGTACTGGCTAGAGAGTGGTGTGTGCATGCAGGGGGTGCTTGATTGATTTCTTGTGTAACTGTCCTCATTCTTGGTGTCAGTAAAGTCTGGGTGAAGGCAAAAGATGTTTTCTTTAGGAACTGGGGCTGAAATAAATTGATGCATTTTAAAAATGAAGCTTAAAAAGCCAGTTTTATATGATGTGTGGTGTGTGTGTGTACATATATATAATTTTTTTTTTTTTTTAATATAGCCTTACTAGAGCACGGAATGGGCCGCACATTTCTGTCTGAAGCCAACCTGTGCCAGAGAGTGTGGCATTTGAACCCAACCCAGACTAGACAAGCTTCAAAGTTGGGTTTGTACAGTGTTTTCTCCTTAAAGGGAAAACATTTGAGCGCTCAAGCTGTCTGGAATCAAGTTTTGGCCTACCTGTCCAGCCTGGACCCAAACCTAATTTCTGTCCAAACCCAGCCTGAACCCTCAGGTACCAAAGGGGTCCCGTTGAACTCGGTTCGGCTATCCACACTCTAAGCCGCACATTTCACCTAACTGACCCGTTTTAGTCTTTCAACCACGATAGAAGCTAGACAGTTGCCCCTAAAACCCTGATCACAGTACGTCACTGTTCCATGATACAGACATAAAATGAGTAAAAACATGAATAGCTTTATTGACTTCATCCTGACAGCTTCTAGGTCTACATAGAGGCGAGCAGTGTTCAGGCTACTAAACTGCAGCAAAGGGGAACAATAGGACCACAGGAGTGAAACATGGGTGCAAATCCTGCCGGCTGTGTCCAGACTTCAGAGAAGCTCAAACAGCCCTCACTTTGTCCAGCTCAGAAATGGAGCTATGATCAATAGCTGCTCTGTTATATGAAGTTGGTCAGTCTCTGGCGTGCACTCGCCGCCCTCCCTCCTCCGCTTTGCTGTTTCATATTTTTCAGAAGCTCATTATTTCTTTCTGCTCTGGGTGTGAGTACTAAAAAAGCTCACATGCAACGTGTATCTGACAGCACTGAAATATTAATGGTCCCCAGTGTAGGAGGTTGGTACAGGGCCTGCACAGTTGCAGTACAAAGGGTGCCTTTTTGCCACCAGGCTTTATTAGTCGAGCTGTTAAATGAATGGATGGATATAACTCGCACTCTTTCTTTATTCCTCCGTTGGTTTTCATGCTCAACATCAAGTCGCTTTCTCTCTGACAATTTCCAATACATACATTTAACAGGTATTAGACGCAGACTCGTGTGCACGCATGGAGACGCATAGGTGGGTGCATATAAGAGCTGCCCTACCCTGTTGAGTTTTCTGTGGGAGGACAAAGGGAAGGATTTGTTATCAGTTCATTTTGTGTGGTCTTGGCCATAAAAAACACTCAGTTCTTTGGCTGTGGGGAAAAAAAGTCTGTCTTTAATTCTTGGGAAACCCATAAAACTTTGTCGCTCCTTTCATATCGGCTGCAGAATTGAAAACAAATGCCACGTTCTCCCCTCCTCTCCTTTGAACTGGCCAATTATGGAGTTGTGAAAATAAAAAATCGGTCTGTGGATCTCTTTTCTTTACTTCCTTTTCCCCCTTTCTCTTTCTTTCTTCCTTGTTCACTTTCCTTTTTTCCCCTCCTCCCCCCTTGTTTTTGAAGAAACCAAGGGGGATCACTGATGTCAAAGTCAAAACCAAGAGCATTAAGAAAACTGGCGAAATGCAATACAGCTGCAATCCGACATGACGCTAGAAAATAGGGCTGAGGAGCAGAAAGCCTCTCTCCCGTATTCCCAGGGCACGCAACTGCTCCCGGCCTTGGCTTTGATCTCTTCAAAGCCTCCTGCCT
>NW_018127895.1:225357-240460 GCF_001952655.1 Monopterus albus | reverse complement strand
GGGTGGGTGGGGTGTGGGGTCGTCTTTTCCTTTCCATGGCTGAAATCAATCACGGTGCCGAAGCAATTATGTGTAATTCAACCCCAGCCAGATTAGTGACTCTTGTTACCTGAGCGACTGGAGCTCAGTAATCTGTGAGACACACCGCTCTCACCAGCAAAGTAGTAGCCAGGAATAGGCGAGGGCACTTGAGGGGGGAGGGGGGGTGAAGGGTGAGGGAGAGGTGCTGAAAAGGAAGGTGCCATTCTGCTGTCCAGCAGAGCAGAAAATCGAAGTACAATGGAGTGATTACACTTGCAGATGTAGCCATATTTATGACGAGGTGGATGGAGAAAACAGAGAATAAAGAGAGCTGATTGCCGTGGAGCTTGTTGGTTAGTGTGCTAACGAGTTGGGTCTAGTTTGTGTTAAAACATGCATAATGTAACTTCCACTGGGTTTCCACTCCCCCGTCCCCCATCTCTCACCCTGTCCCCTGTTCAGTACCATATCTCTGTCCCTCATGCCCCTCCACAGTCTGCTCCGAAATACGAGCTTGGCCAAGGCTCCTGCCCTCGGTGCCCAATTTACTATGGCTGGAGAAAAACTCAGTTGCCCCAAGTCACAGAGGAAAACAGCAGCTCTGCAGTTCGTCTGATCTGTTCAACGCTCTCTGTGTCTTAACACACAGCAGTATAACCGTTTACACCCTTCTGCTTTTTTTTTGTGCAACTTAGTGGGGAGATTTATCCCAATTATGTTTGCTTCTAGTTTGGGCATATTTAGAATGTGGTAGGAGTTTGATGCTCACGACTAAAACCACCTAGCATACATTGCGAGATTATCTGTATGCCCCCTTTTTAAAGCCTGTGATACTTTTATGTGGGTTTTTAGAAACAGTTAATTGGAGGTTGGGTGGGGAGCAGAGGAAAAATGCACATTGATAGACCATATTGGACATACTGTATATCATCGCCTGGCTTTGATTCTTTCCCCTGTGCTCTGTCTGTAAGCTCTGATGTCACAGGAATGAGAATGAGCCTTTGTTGTTCTCCCTCAGCAGTCACTTCATGCGGGATGATGAAACCCGTAAAGATATCTAGCAAGAACGTGTTTGTTCATCTGATGAGCTCGCCTTGTGCTCCGGGTTTCTTTTGATCATCGGTCAACTCCGTTGATGATGGAAGGCTCTTTTTTTTTCTCATGGTATGTACACATTAAATAAACTAGATGTACCATCTTGTCAGTATAGAATGTAGTTTATCAGGACCATGATGTCTATGATAGTTTTAACAAGACAGGCTAACAGGGAATCGGAGCTGACTCTAAAAATATAAAGGTCACACTGAATGGATTATGTGGCATCAATGGAGCCACCGTCCAGCTCAGCAGGGGCCCTTAAATCCACTGGCAGCCGTAACCCTCAGCTCAGGGGCCAGGTGACGCTTTTTATGTCCCGCAATGGAGAGACATCACAGACGTATCCTCCACTTTGAGCTTCCCATCATCAAACAATGCATCAAAACATCAAATCAGCCCACCCCTACCGTACCCCTATCTTTTGAAATGAAAGACAAGGGAACATGTAAGTGCTCATCACACTCCTGCACCTTCACATCTACATTTTTCCATTCTCCCATCGCAAACACAATGTCACTACTTCGATATTAAAGCAACATTACAGCAAAACTGTGGGTTAACTTTTAGTTGAAAAATCAAACGGTGGTTATCTGAGATGGATTCACAAATCCCCACCCAGAAGAAATTCATCATTCGCATGTTTAACATTTATCTGAAGGATTCGAACTTTAGCCATCATTACATAAAATAAATCAGCTTGCAATTCTGTTTTTAAGAATTTTCACTTTGTAAATACTAAATTGTAAGCTTTCTTCCTTATTGATATGTTGATTTTCCTGTCAGAAAACTGAAAAATGCTCACAATCACTTTCCTGAGATCTGTATATACTCTGATACAGATGCTGTATGTAATATGTAGATGCTGACAAATCTACTAAATTGATACCCAAAGGAGAAACTTGAAATGGAATAAAAAAGTTTAAACGCATGTGGTCATTCTATAGTAAACAAATTATATTCAAATATATGAGCAACCTACCATGAATAAATCCAGATAAGAGCTGAATTATGACCATGGTGTGTTTGTTATTATTCAGATTTGTGGCATCAGGTGCGTGAGTGTGCTGTATAACCATATGCCCTGAGCCTAAGGAGTTCCTTTTGTGCTCCAGAAATTCACCATTACCATTTCTTTGGAGGTATCAAGGGATAAGCACACGTTGTCCGCTGCCATGTTGTACATGGTCATTGTTTTGTTTGCATTAAAGCCCACAAAACCTTGCCACAAAGCTAATTGATGGGGCGGAGATTTCATGTGACCGATCAGATCCTTGGAGGGGTTCTTGAAGTGTTCCCCGCTTCTGTGAGGATGGAGAAAAGCCATTTGTTCAGAGGGGGATCAGATTTGAATAGCCTTGTGCTTTCCATTCAGGTCTTAGCAGGGGCGTGTGCGCCTGGCTAGAAAGGAACCCTAAAATGTGTGGTTTGATTAATGACTAATTCCAGGCTGAAAGGCAGTTGTTGCTAGTCTTTACCAGTTAATCCCTTAAAACGTGGAATTGCAGCCAAACAGTGGACTCATAGTATTGTTGCAAGCCGAAAGGTGTGCAATGTGATCCAGGTCATGAATGGTTCTTGGCGCACTGACGTGAATTTTGCCTCATTTTAATCAGAGCTGAAATGGTTACATAATTTATAAAATAAAGAGCCTTATGTGACTCCTTGTGCAGTTATGCAAAAACACATTATTAGAATTAAATGAAGACATGTACTGTATATCTTCAAGAGAGATGAGGTGAAAAGTGTACTCATCATGTGACTACAGGGTCAAAAGTTCGAACCAAGGCCAGGACACAGGTGTCATGGCACCTGAGGCAAAGGGGCTTCTTGTACCCACACTTTTTAAAGCCTTACATAATGTACATGCTCAACTCTATCAAAAGATATTTAATCCGTTGACACAATTCAGAGATTTTTTTCCTTGAATTTTAATTTTTCCTCCCAAGTCGTCAATGGTGCAGGCTCACTAACCCATCAATATTTTTATTCTTTCTATCCTTACATGTTATGTGCATCTGCCTGAGTGAAATACACAAGAAAAACTAGGTCAGTACTCGCTGCAGCTCAGGCAGAAGCAGCTCTCATTCAAATTACCTCTCCATCCACATTTTCCTGATGCGTGCTATTGAAAACCTTCCCCACCAACACGGCAGCACCTCCACAGCTTGCTGCCGTCTGCCTTCATCTAGCTCTTCCTGGCTACCCTGTAGGACTAATATTTACCCCTTCCTTTCCATCATGCAGTGTTGTTTTGGAGCTAGCTGGGGCTTAGAAGAGTACTGTCTCCCAGCTCTCATCGCCACAGTTAGAGACACACAAAGACCCCCACTAGACTCTATTTTTCCCCTCAACGCTCAGCTCTCAAATCCAAACTGACAGCCATTCATGCCCAGAATACCTGGGCGAAAGCTGATGGGGGTGGGGGCACTATCTAGGTGTAGCAGGCAAATCCGCTCTTGTTCGATGGATCTATGAAGCTCCTGCATAAGACAACTCATCAGCACTTTTTCCCTCCTTCAGTGCTGCATTTTCTCTCCATCTCTGGCATTGTGCCGAGACTGAGGTTTTAACGCACTAGCCACACAAAGTTAGCTTGTGTTGCGATTTTTATTTGTGTACATCTCTCAGGGCCTTTGAGTGTGGATGTTGGCACCATTGTGCTGCCTGGCATGAATGTAGCTACTCAGCAAACCAGAGCTGGTTTCTAATGATAAATCATGCAGCGTGTTAATGCAGCAGTGGGGCTGCTATAAATAGCTGCTGGATAGTGATGCTGATTGATTCAGGAAGAAAAACAGAGTGTGCTCCTAACATTTTCTGCTTGTGGTCAGCTTTAAAGGCTGAGTTCAAACTTTTGGCCCCTTGACTAACTTCCCCCGGATCTGAAACCCACAGATGATCAGAAGCAATAACACAGCTAAAGTCTTCATGACTCGGACTGTAATACAGTTAGACATATGGACACTATCCAGATGTAACGGGTAGCTATGTTTGTCTCTCTTGTGCTACTATGGGTATTGACACAATTCTGCAAGACCTTATCTTCATGTAAACATCTATGTATCTGTACACAACTGTTGGAAAAATTACTTATGCATAAAGTACGTCCTAACTGCCAAAATGAGAATTTATCATGACATCTGTGGAGCAGTTAAAAAAACAAAACAATTTAGTTTTAATACCTTCACTAAGTGTAGGTAAACTTCTGACTCATAAGGTATTGATGAGATGTTTGGTAGATCCGAGGTAAGTGTTGGCGCTACACAGAGCAGCCATGTTCAGATGCCTAGTGGGTGCTCAAGTGTGTGAGCGGTGTGCCTTTTGTGTATATGTTTGTGTGTGCACTTGCAGGCCTGCTGACAGTGGCTCTTCAGCAGAATGTTTGCCCTTTCCTCAGTCCTTTGATGTGACCAGGTCCTACTGTGATAATGAGCCCTGTGCCCCGCCGCAAGGTGAACATCCTGCGGTTCATCTAGGGCACTGCCAGAGCAGCAGCCCAACCCCCTCCACACACACACACACACACACACACACACACAGTAGAGGACCCCCCCCACTTAGAGCTTCGGCACAGAGGATGGATAGTATGAGCACAGTGACAATGCTTTGTGTGGCACATTTCAATACACAGTATATTATATACCACATTAGGTCCTGTCAGTATGGTGACTGTGATCACAAATCTGTTTGTGCTGCTGTTGAACTGTGTTGTATAGCACAGAGGTGTTTGTTTACCCATGCCTGAGACTTTGGCTTTTGAACTCAACCTGGACCCGACACAGTTGAGTTTGTACAGCGTTTTTTCCCTTATACATAAACAAAGCAGACATTTGAGACATTGAAGTTGCAATTTGCAAAAAGAACTTAAATAATTTGGACAAGAGATGCAATTAATTTATAAAACCATCACTGTATGATCACATCCCCATGACATGATTCCATTTAAAAAAAAAAAAAAAAAAAAAAAGCACAATAATACTGAATGACTGTTGAACCCTGTACCACAACTTCTCATTCAGACCTTCATCGCCACTTGGTGTCATACACCTTTACTTGCTGTGGCTCAACAGGGAATAAAAATGGCGACTCTGCTCTGTTGCTCTTTCCTTAGTTTTTAAATAGCTCTACGACCTATAGAAATTAAGAGTCGACTTTAAAACGCGGATAAAGTCTTTTTCTTCTGGGGCAGGCATATTTCACACAAATTATCCTCTTTGCACATTGAGAATGTCAGTATGGGAGCTAGCGTGATTGGTTTGCTCGGAGCACATGCTCTTCATGCCAGGTGAAGGATGATGGGTAATCCGCTTTGTCCTATTCGGTTGTGTTTGGTGGTGGAGAAAGAAGACATTTGGCTGTTAATAGCTCTTTTGTGTTTATATGTAGCATGTACAGTATGTGTTAAATTGATTAAGACGTTGCAGGCTCTGATCCCTTCACTGTGTTTCCACCATTGTATTTCACAACATGTGCTCCTTTTGAAGTGGTGTGTGTGTGTGTGTGTGTGTGTGTGTGTGAATTTCATGTTAATACAGTGGCGTGTGTTGGTTGTGTGTTCATGTGAAACATCTGACATTTAGTTTGTGCACCAGTGTGAGTGTAACGGTTACATTTAGAGGAAGAGTTTCTTTCATGCTAAGTTTTGTGTGGACACTTGGCTACTAAAACACCTGTGCATATGGTACACGCCTCTCTTGCTGTGTGTAGCTCAGCCACACCACACTCTTCAGGTGTGGGAACTTTTTGGTGGGTTTTCCATGTTTACCAGCTGGCCTGTGTCTTCACTTTCTCTGCACGTGTTCACCTTTTGGAGTAGGGGACAGGAATGATCACTGAGAAAGGAAGCGAGAGGAGGACAGATTTGGGGGGGCTCCACAGATGTAAATTTCTCCCCAGGGCAGGCTTTTCCTGTTATTGGTAGCCTCCTCCGCTCCTGTCCCTCTGGTTGGCTCCGCTTGTTCGTCTGATTACCCTGGGCGCGTGGCGCTTCTTCGCTTGCTCGCGGCCCAGCTTTCTTCTCCATTAATTGGGTTTCGTTACATTTAAGCCCCCCTGGCCAAGGGGCCATCCTGCCAATAAAACATTCCATTTTTAGCACCACACTTGAAGCTGGTGGAGTTTAACCCGCTCTGTGAATGGTAATTGGCTATTTATTTAACTTCCTCAGGTTGGTCTGGTTTTAGTAAAGAGGAGGGGGAAGTACAGTCGCTTTTCTTTTTTATAGTGTGAAATTGGCATGGGAGAATGTTTGCTCACATTTGTTGGGAAAAGGTTGGACAACTTGCACACAAACACACCTGGTCTGAGTGTGACTGTAGGATTTCAGCAGTGGGCACACCCTTACTTCACTCCAACTTCCAGCATTAAAGGAGGCTTTCCATTTGTTATTTTGTCCATGTTGTCAGTACATTGTCGGTGGGAAATGTAGCCAAATACTGTATTTAAACAATCAGTGGAGGGTGTGTGCTCTCTGCCAGTTATTTTTGAATGATTACTTTAGGAGGGACTTGTATTTTATTGGAAATTTACTGCTGCTATTGATCATGTTGTTTGCAGTCACCAAATGATTTCTTTTTTCTGTTTATATCTGAGGCCTTATTTTAGTGATGCATCCTTTTTCTGCAGTGCAGAAAATCCTGTGAGTAAGCGAGGTGGGGTTTTGGGGTGAGGAAGTTCTTCTTAGTGAAAAGATTTAGCAGCATGGGAATCCACAGCCACCACTTTAGCTGCCATCTCCCCAGCTGTTTGTGAAACACCTCACATGGTTTCTACACACTTGATTGTAGCTGCAGGCGCGAAGAGTCCTCATTGCATATAAATTACAGAAGTGGGAAGTGATTATTATAAAATTCCCGCTTTCCTTTTTTTCCACTCTACTCTGCAGAAGTGGTATAATTGAGTGGAGTACAAAAGCTGTGCTTTTGGGAGGGGGCAATTTTGCAGGGATAGTTATTCCATATACTACATACACACATTTAGAGACACAGCTATGATTAGCAACTGTGGCAGGATGCTGGTGGAATCTGATGGAATACAGGCTTACAGACACCAGTATGCCCTGAGAAAAAGAAACAAAAATGAAACATCCCATTCTCTTTCCCCACTCCCCAATTTCAGACAGCATGCCAAGTCATTGGCTGCCTGAGCTGAAACACACTGGAGTGTCTCCTCCACGGAGGGCTCCCTGCCAGCTCCAGGTCCACACAATGAGTTTCTCTTAAAACCACATCTGAGGGGTTCTGTAAAACGGCTGGCCAAGCCTGGATATGAAAGTCCAAACGGAACGTTTTTCTTTTCAGTCCTCACCCCTTCTTCTCTTTTGCCCGTTCTGAAAAATGAATAAAAAGATCCTAAGCCTATTATTTCTCCTATACAATAAAAGGGACCTCCAATATGGCTGTCCTCAATTGCAGCACCGCTCCTGCTGCCTCCAAGTACTTTGAGTCGAGATTGGGGATAAGAGGGGATCAAATTGTTGCAACATCCTATGATCCTCACAGTTGTGGTCAGTTGAGTGCCTCCATCTTTCTCCTACAGGAAGATGGTTGGTGGATGTTGTGCTATTTGTGTGTAAACTTATCAAGAGCTGCGAAGTGGGTGCAGCAAACCAACAAGTTTCCACCTGGAAGAATTAAACTGGAGGTTCTCTGATGGCTGTTGGCACATAATGACATGTAGTGAGGATTTTGCTTAACCCTGACAGTTTGTTCCGTCATACTATATGGGTGTTTAGAGAAATATGATGTACGACAATTTATTGCTGCTCTTTTCTTCCTCATAGTCAGGGTAGTTTGTGTAAATGTGTGCACCCCTAACAGCCATAAATTCCGTATTGGTCACAGAGGCCTGCTGGTTTTTCCCTGGTGGATTTTGCCACAATGGAGGCAATTTATTAAGAAGTTGAGAAAAATGGGGTTTGACAGCTGTAACTGGGAAAAGCACAACAAAGAGGGCTTTGCTTCTATGGTAGAAACCACCAACTTTCTTAGGTGCTAAGAAGTCAATCACCTTTTATGTTTTGTGGTATCATAATATGTATGTGAGACTAACTTTTTGTTTTCAGTTGCCTGCTCTTTCTGTTTGCCACAAGTTGGGGAAGACATCCACATAAAATGATGATGCCCCAGGTTCTTATTTCATTCCCACAGGATAACGAGTGGGAGTGGAGAGGCGTAAAATAATATGGGTGACAATGCTCTTATTTGGCCCCTGGTGTAGGCATGTCCTAGCTGCCCTGGTCCTGGGCAACCATTACTGATAAACCCTCCCCTCTGCTAATCCCACTCTCATAGATTATCTTGTCACCTTTTGGCTCCTGTTCACCAGGGTCAAAGATCTCGCCTCACCTGGACTAGCATGGCTTAATTAGTCTTCAGGCCAGATTTCTCTTGTTTGGTTTTGTTTGTTTGTTTTCCCCAGGAGGGGTGTGCAGCCTCCCGTAGTACATTGTGGACTGTGCCAGATGAGTTTGAGGTTCATATAAGAAATTAGTCCTGGGAGATGAGATTCTCAGCTGATGTGGATGCTTTTTCATGTAGCTGGGGACGCCGGGATCTTTGAACACACACTAGACATACTGGGCATTGTGCTTCTGGTTTGGACATTGCCAGAAGGTGGGGAGAGGGAGAGATTGGTCTGAATGTGTGAGGTGGTGCCAGTCTGTGAGAGGTTTGGGGAGAACAAGACATTCCAGCCACTTTTGTGTCCAGGAGGGTGTGTGTGTGTGTGTGTGGTGGGAGTGGCTGAGGAGGGACACCAGTCACCAGTTGGCACTGCAGGAATGTTATTTTGGCATACCTCACTAGGACAAGGTAGGACTTTATTGATCCCACAATGGGGAAATTCCTGTGTTTCAACAGCAATAGAGAACAAGCAGCAACTAAGCGGGTAAACAAAAAAAGCATATCTTTATGAATCCTGTGCTAAAACTACATGGAGATAAGGATTTAATCATTATTAATCAGGAGACTGATCACATGGTCTGATGGAACAAAGGTTCATGAAGGTTTTCTGGGTGAGTCAAAACTTGTGGGAGCCATTCGCTGTGACACGTCTCTCCAATTAGCCACAAATCCTGTGGAGGTGATATTTTGACTCCAGCTCAGCTCTAGCTCAAATTGTGAACAGTAGATTTAACATGGCTAAGCATTACCATGTGTTCAGTGCCACTGAAGCCTGTGAGCACTGTGGGATGGGGCCGGGGGCTTCTTGGGCCTGGCTTGGGTCTATTTCAGTTGATAGGTGGCAGGTCTCTGAGTCAGCTGGGGAACAGGGGCCCTGAGACCGGGCTGCTGTTGCCGTGACTATCCCTGCATTAAGTACTGCAGCAGACATCTGTCTCCCTCAAGCTCTCTCTCCTCCCATAGCCCCCCCCATCCCTCATCCTTCCCTCGGCTCTTGCTCTGTAATGAACTCCCCTTATTCACCAGCTAATGACTGCCTTTGATCTCCTGGCTAAGACCTCTGCTCTAACGGTACATTCACATTGATCCTGCAAAAACACAAATCCCTGCTGTGTTTTAATGCAAGGGGCTGCGTTGATCAGGGGTGAGGGGTTGTAGGTGTGTACGACGTTGGGACGAGTCCATGGCTTCATTCACGTTACCAGGCCGTGAGCTTCCGTTGTATTTTGGTTTGCCATGCTGCTAACATAGCACCAGTATTTACTACCAATGAGTGGGCATTGATAGATTATTTAAAAAAAAACTGTTTAGCATACAGTTACATAACTAATGAAAACACATGGCGTGTTATGGTGTGTTAACTGTGGCCTAATTCAACAGTGAATAGCAGTGAATGCTAACAGGGTAAACTATAGTTTTCTTCCCGTGTACATCGATGGTCCGACCATCGCCCATATGTGACTGGTCTCACAGCACCTTTGTTGAATGATGCAGCAAAAGTTGAACCAGATCCAACCTTTTCACCACACGGGGTTGTGCCGTTTTGTCAGAGCCCCCATGCGGTGCTGGTGGCGGTTACATTGAACCCAGTCACCCAATGGAGAGGGCTGCATTCCCCCCTCAACTCTGCCCTGCGAGCCTCTCTTTGCTCCATCGCTTGTTCACTCCTGTTTGCTCAACCTTGGTTGGTGTCTTTCTCTCTTTTGCTGATTCAAACATGTTCATGCACTTCTTTGACTTGTTTTCCTCCTTCCTTGAGGGAATAGCGTTTCTGATCCTGCTAAATAAAGTTTTGAGGTGTGGGCTCAGGCTGCTAAAAAAGAAGAAATTAGTTTTTTGCAACCCTTTTTTTTTCTTGGCCATAATTCATAATTCTTCACTCACATCTTTAAGGATCCTCGATGCTGCACAGTAGACCACCCACACTCTGTGCCGTACCAGTCCCCACATCATGTGACAGGGAACTGAGCCATATTACACATGAAATAATGCAGTTGAAGCTCATGTATAATGTCATCACACTTTCATATTGTGTTTTTTTTTTTTCCTCCACAGTCCAACAAAGTCCCTGTGGTGCAGCCGTCCCATGCGGTCCACCCTCTCACCCCGCTGATCACATACAGTGACGAGCACTTTGCTCCAGGATCTCATTCTGGCCATCACCCCCAGGATGCCAACAACAAACAAGGTAGGAACCAGAGTATGACAGAACACTAACAGCCTGTGGCAGTTGGGTGAAATACAAAGACAAACGTCTTCGCTCATTACTCTTCGACAGCTGTATTTTCATTCTTTAGTAGGACTTCTGGATAAATTTGTTTCCAAATAGTTTGGATGTTTTTGTCATCGTTTTGCTTAAAACACTCAAAGAATTGGTGACATGTTCAAAATGGACAAGACTTTTCTACCATTTCACATGTCAGCTACTTCAATAAGCAATAGAAGGATGATTAATTATGTGCAATTCAACCTTTTCTCTCCTACTAAAATTCTGATTAAGCTTCACTCTTTACTGCTCTCTTTTCACAAAATTGTGAATCTTTATAAGTTCAGAACTAACTGGAATAATCTTTATTTAAGGTGCCATAAGCCCAGGGATGCTGTGGGACTAAAACCTTAATTGGCATCTGGCAGTGACTGAATAAATAGAGATGATAAAAGAAGCACTGAATCGTATGATCCTGTGACATAATTGAACACAACTTTTATTTTTGAAGCACAAATATGATGGCCAGAACTAAAAAGCTATTGTTAGGCTGTAAACAAACTACACCATGGTCTCGTGACTTCAGCATCACAGCCATAGCTTCCAACTTGTAATTTGATTTATAGCTCTTCCACAAAATCCTTTCCTCTTAGCGTCACCTGATCGAGCTTCATGACTGTGTGCAAGTGCATGAGTTTAAAAATAACAAGGCTGTAAAGCTGGGCTAGTGAGTAGATGAGTCTCTGTGTTCGGTGCGATGACAGTTAATATCCCAGACAGCCTCTGAAGTCTCATTTAGCCGCTTGTTAGCAACAACATTTTAGACATGTAAAACCTAGACGGCACTCAGAAAGGGCGACCTCCGCCAAGGGGCAAGTCTGTTTCCCCATAATGCCATAAAAGCAATATTCCATGATAGTTTGACCCTCATAACACGATCGCTTGACCATGAGAACCCTACTGCGCATGTGGAGTGACAATCTGTAAATTGAATATTTATTAATGCCGATGTGGTGAGCTTGTATGGAAGAATGAAACGCATAAAATAACATTGTAGAGAGAGAGGCTAACTTTTTACATTTTTGAATATCGTGACAGTTTTTCTTTCACTTGTTTCCTTATTATGAGTTTAATATCAGTGAGGATGAAACCCTAGGAACTCTGGCAAGCACATGTGCAGCTTATTCATGTCTCTGCTTGTGGTCAACTGAACACTGGCTCTGCTCCGCAAAGAACAGGATGCACCAGAATACATGCGGAGGAGCTCCACCTGTCAAACAGGATACTTATTAAATTAATTAAAACTGTTTACTCTGTATAGTATGTACTGTGTCCACATGCACTGCTGGAAGTACATGTTTGCAAACAAAGACTACACTAGAGCTTAACAAATAGGCTACCTGTCAAAATGAGTCCAGCTGTGAAATGTTTTAGTATTGACCTTTACCCAGGAAATAATTCGCCCCATTGAGAACGAGGGGCTCTTTCACGGGAAGTGACTATATTAACTATCTTCACCATAAATGTAGACCTTTTTATGCAACCTTGCATCAGTGAATAGCCACAGAGATGCAAAAGAGCTGACAATAATAAAGTACCGTTAGCATACAGCTGTTAGCTAACGTTACCTACAGCTAGCCATCCGTTAGCTGCACTGTTGGACAGAAAAAAAACTATTTGAATATTATTTGGATGGACAGACCAACCCTATAAGAACATCCACACAACAAGACCACAAATTAGGTTACACACATCTGTAAAAGTTGAACTAGTGTAACCCAGTGTCTTTACTTTAAACATTTAGGGGACTGGTCACTCTCTTCCTGCTTCCTTTTCAATAGCTTGATCTCCAGAGTCTGTAACTGGGACCCGAAGTGTAAAAATGCTTACTCAGTTCTGGGTTTTAGGACTCACCAGGACAGCACTTTATTAAAAGTAAAAAAAATGTTTTTGACTTGCTTGTTTCTATTTAGTGTAGTAATGTTATGTTGATATTATAACGGCAGGTGACTCCCCAGCAGGGGTTTAATAGAGAAATTTTATAATTCAAATGTACAGTATGCAAAAGTTTTGCAGCACATGTAAAGTCCAGAAATAACTATTGCAGTAATGGTGAGCTGAGAACCTGAGTGTTGACCTTCTACTGCCAGCACTGTCAGGAATCAGTAGAGACAAACCAAAATGTGTCACAGCAAAGTCATCCTGCCTATCAGCTCTGAGCGTGAAGTCATTTGAAGCAGCCTGTGGGATGGTACGCCGAGCTCTGCTGCCCTCTCCCTCTGCACTCTTTGCCTCTCAGTAACAACATCAAGCTGCAGCCATGACAGCTGCAGAGGAGCTGTGCAGCACTTTGGACGAGCTCCTTGGCTCCGCACAGCTGGAAACTTTGGCAGCTTGTTACAAATGCAAAACGACACGGGCCCTCCATAGTTTTGTCCCGCACCTTTTCTTTCCTCCAGGCTTTCTTTTCATGTGGCTGCCAGCTGAAAATAAGAAGAGGGATCAGACAGGGTGTAGGCAGTGATGAAGATGATGCTGAGGCTGGGAGGTTCTGAGGGGCCAGTTATAAATAACGATGTAGAACTGATCACAAGAGTACACAGCGCCGTGAGATGTATAAAGAAACCGTGCTCCACATATGTCAGAAGAATCGTGCATCAAACACACTTCTAGTGGAAGTAGGAAAGAAATGTGTTGACAAGGATTTACTCATAAATACACCACACACACACACACACACATTACATTTCAGAGATGTGTTATGTAGTACAGTTTATGATGTAATACTCTCCATTTAACTGTTAATCTTGGTCTTGCCAGTTTATAAAGATCCACCAAGTTTCTGACAAACAGAAGAGCAGAGAGGACCCCTGGAGGTCTTATGTATCTGATCCTTGCACTCGCAGCCTAACAGAAATCTGGATCCGAGCAATCCAATTGCAGAATTAGCTGCAAATAATTTCCTCCCTGTGTGTATAGTAGCAGCAGTTAAGCTGGAGATGCTAAAAATGAATCCTCTCCTGTTCCCTCTCTCCCTCCCTCCCTCTCTCTCTCTCTTTCTCTCTCTCTTATATCGACCAGTTGCGGCTGTGCTTTCCTCAGTGGGCTCAGACTTTGATCTGCTCATTAATTATGAAAACCAATCATGGATTTTATCATTATGAGCTTTAATTTGCACAGGGCTGCAGTGCAGCATGGAAGGTCGAGTTGGGGGTGGGGGGTACTTGGAACAGTTTACACTGAAACCTTTTATATTAGATTTGGTTACAAAAATTGAAACATAAAATGGGAAGACTCATTTGAATATAGATTATTTTCAGGTTTTACAATGAGAATCGTGTTAGTGTTGCTTGTTTTGAGAGGAAGAGAAGGTGTGAAGAGCTGTTGGGTGTCAACAGGAGCACGTGAAGAGGGGTGAGTAATTAGGCACCTTTAGAGTGTGAGCGACAAGGTTAAGACGTCAGGGCTTTCGCCTCCTCCCCTGCGGCTTCACCCTTTGCCTCCTTCCCTTCTGCCCCCAGGAAGGCCCTAAGGAATGTTCAGTGGTGGATTAGTGGGCAGGGGGTATGGCTACGCACACTATGAATCCAGCTTTGCAACATTGGCTTTGGAGATATAAGCCCCCCGCTCGTCCTGCCTCTCAGAGGAGGGAGCCCCCTTCAGACCGCAGCTCGCGGAGAGAAAGATAGCGGCAGGGAGAAAAGGCTGGCTCCAGCAGGGATTAGAAGATGGTGCTTATCTGGAGGCATTTGCCCTCTTTGTGTGCATGTGTGTTTGAATGCATGTAGGCACATTCCACTCGTCTGTGTATAAACTGTTTTCCAATATTTACCAACTTTCAGTGGTATTACTTGTTAAAATGAAAAACAAATAGGGTTTACACAGGACATTTGTTATAGATCTAGTTACATCACCGTCGTCATGCCAAATCTTAGATTTTCTTAAAAAAGGGCTGGGGGTGTGGTGGGATCCTGCCTTTGAAACACCGTAGGAGCAGATGAGATGGAGGAGCTTAGTCCTGCAGATCCACCGACAGTTGGTCCGAGTCCAGCCAGTATCTGTGTTCATTCCAATGCAGTTTACCAAACCCCTAGTTTACTAGGGCTGGGTTAATGCAGATATCAGAACAGTACTTTTAATATCAAATGTCTACTGCAAGAAATGTAAACGCACAAACTTAAAAGTCTTAATCTGAGCAGCTGCACCAAAAGATTGCTGAAATAAAATGGCATTGAAGTAATTACCTCAGTCAGGAAATGCCTGATTATAGAACTTGTAAACAAGATCTGACTAAGCATTTGAGGGTAAGTTTTGATTTTTGACCATCTTTGAAACTCAATACACATTTCAGTCGCTACTCAAAGGCCCGAAATTT
>NW_018127895.1:219819-225120 GCF_001952655.1 Monopterus albus | reverse complement strand
CAGACATGCCCAACTTCTACTCCCTGTCTCCTGGAGGAGTGGGGCAGATCACGCCTCCACTGGGATGGTGAGTCATGGACGGACAGGAGCCAAAGCATGCACCGCTGATTGATGTAAACGGGGGGGAAATTACTATCCTGTCTCTTCACATCAGATACATGTACACTGTAGTAGCTTTGTGTGCTGAATGGAGGAATGCTGGCCTACAGAGCAGCCGACACAGGGAGGTCTGCCTCTGGCTGTTCCAGCTGTGGTGCTGCGGCTTCAGCCTCGCCGCTCCTCAGTGCGCCCAGCACATGTCAAACACATCATCGCATACGTGCCCCTGCATAACAATATGGCTGTTCCACCACCATCAAAGCTTTCTTAATGCACTTCTCTCTCTTTGAGCCTCACTTCATATTTGTGAAGTACTTTATTTTTCATCTTTTTTTTTTTTTACCGCTGTCATTTTTTTTGACTGCATCACTGTCACTTGCACTTCCTGTTGCTTTTCTTTCCTCCCAACACAGCTTACTTTTTTCTTCTTCCTCACTGTCGCTTTGCCTGTGATGTTTGTAAGATGGGCTTCAGGCAAACGCTGAGTGAAGACAGATGTAACGTGCAGGATCAGGCGACAGCTGAAGCCCATACAGCCTCCTTCTGCTTTCTTAATCTGAATACCTACTGCATATTAGCCCATTTGATTTGGGAACCTTTGCCAAACTTAGGACTTTTTCCTCAGGAACCTACTCAGTAGGGAAACTCGGTCATAGTTTGTCCTCCGCAAGTTCCTAGAAGTGAGGGAGGGTTAGATTTGCAGTACTGGACAAAACTGATCAGTAATTTTCATGCTTTAAAATGTTTTTATATACCAAACGTTTTTCAAAACCCAGCAACCAGTTGATTGAAAGTTATACATAGCATGATGAAGCGAGCGCTGAAACAAACAGAACAAAATGGGAAACTGGACAAGCTGATGACAAGACACAAACTCTACTAATCATTATTTCTGAGGAGGAATTTAAGTGTTAAAGATGAGATGAGAGGTGTGTTTATATATTTAGAAGTACTTTAGTTTAACATTCCTTTTTTCTTGTCTTGTTTACTTGTCTACTCTTTGCCTTATGGAGGAACGTTGTACATGCACATTGAGAGCCACTGTACCAGAGTCACATTCCTCATGTGTTCAACACACCTGGCCAATAAATCTGATTTTGATTCTGATGATAAATATTTCCTCATGTGTAGCAGATCTACTGTATATAATAAAAAGCAGTTTTCAAAGAAACTCCAACTTGCAAATTTTAAAAAAATACTAAAGACCTCATTAGGTTTCACTGTCACTTCCTGCTGTTTTCCCTGATCCTCATCACCCTTGAGGTGCAGTGAGATGTAAATAGAACATCTCGTGCTCCTGTTTAAATCATTTTTAAAGGCCTGAAACTGTAACTTTACAGTATTTCACAGTAAAGAATCTAGTTTAATTCATCTTGTTGGAGTCCTGCTCTCCAGGTTGGGAATTACTGATACAATCAATGTATGGAAGTTTTAGGATGTTTGTGGTCATTTTAATTCAGTCATAACCAGTGATTTGTTTCATGTCTTTCCAAGTATCAAGACTTTAACATCCAGCATCAAGCATAAAAATATGTGTGGGTGGATTTCTGTCCTTTTTAGGTCTGCTCTTGTAAGTGTGCATTCACCGTCGATTATGTTACATTTAGGGATCCTTTCCATGCTGCTGACCTGTGTCATCGTCACTGGTTAATTAAAGTGCATGCTGTTTGCTGTTATTGCAGGTTCTCACACCACATGGTGCCCGGGCCTCCAGGTCCCCACGCCACAGGGATCCCCCACCCGGCCATCGTCAACCCACAGGTCAAACACGAGCCGCCGCATGAAACGGACATCATGCACATGTGAGTTCTGCAAAAATAAAGACGCCTTCATCAGACCACACTTCGTTACTCTCCTGATAACAGACCTATGCTTCATTTGGCCTCAAGGGTCACAACACACTTAGCCGGCAACAGATAGAGGTCCTAGATTAGTGCTCAGATGAACTACATTCGCATCCCCAGCGCGTGCAGTGGGAAGTGCTGTGAGCACCCTAAAGTGGTTATGACTGATATTTCCATTATTCATGGTCATCCTCATACCAAGAATGTATTATTATCAAACAGTAAGGCAGGAGTGGAAGCAGAGTGTCTGAGTGTGTGACTGTGAACATTTGGTTTTAAGCGATTGGCAATATGCTGCGGAGGTTTGGTTGCCATTACTGGTGAAGTAATCTCTCCGTATGAGGGGCTGCGACTGTACAACTGCAAATGATTAAAGAGGCAGGGGCCCGTGGCGTGGCAACCTCTCTCACGCTTCCTCACCACTGACAGAGAGCAACCAGAGCCTTACTGCTTTTGCAGCACAGCAATTTCCCTAGCTGTTATGTCTCTCATTTTCTAACTAGTTCATTTCTTCCTCTTCTTTGCTTCCATTCATGTTGTCACTGTTGTTTTTTTCCCCCCTTACAGGAAATCCCAGCATGAACCGAGAAAAGAACAGGAGCCCAAAAGGCCGCACATCAAGAAGCCGCTAAACGCCTTCATGCTCTACATGAAAGAGATGCGTGCGAATGTGGTCGCTGAGTGCACGCTGAAGGAGAGCGCTGCCATCAATCAGATTCTGGGAAGAAGGGTAGGCCTTGCCAGCACCTGTGTGTGTGCCCTGACACATGGGCCTCAATCTCACTCAATTTATCTCTGTTGATAAAGCTGAGTTAACCAAGAGATGACAGTTAAAGCCGTGGCTCTAAAGATGCCACATGGACTGACATTCCAGGCCCAGTTAGATTAAAAAGTACAAAGAGTTCTCTCTTGATTAATATACAGTCTTTTATGGACTAGTTGTGATTATAATTACTTCCCTCCCAGCAGCACAGACTGCCAGTCTAACTGACATGTAATCAAATTGGGCTTAATAAAATATGCCTGGATAATGGCACAGTTGGAAATGACAAAATTTGTTCCTTTTGAGAACTGGGAAGAGAGTGGAACCACAGAGCCATGTTAAAGGCCGTAATGAATAGCTCTAGCGGTTGAGGCAGCCAGCCACAGCAAAGCCTAGTTTGCGGCCTGCTCAGGGTAATTTCTCGCTGACATAAAAAGCGCGGCTAAATTGGAACCAGTGTTTCGATATGAACTCAGTCCCCCACCCCCTTCTCTCCGTCTCTGACTTTTGTGCATGTTAATCTCTTCATCATGTTTCCCGCTCCCCATTGTCTCTCCTCATCTTTCGACACCAAATGTTTGGAAGTTTAAAATATTTTTTTTGTTTACCAAAACACCAACAAACTATGCAGGAAAGATGCAAATGCATGCCAGTAATTGACTGTATGCTATTTCCCCCCTAATCTCCTTTCTGCTGAAACAGTGGCATGCTTTATCTCGGGAAGAGCAAGCTAAGTATTATGAATTAGCACGCAAGGAACGGCAGCTCCACATGCAGCTCTACCCAGGCTGGTCTGCTCGAGACAATTATGTAAGTATCAACAGAACAGACTGGCAGAGGTGCGGCGCGTGTGTGTGTGTGTGTGTGTGTGTGTGTGTATGTCATGTTGGTTTATGTTGTTTGTTTATGTCAGTGATGCGGGACTTGTTCTTTAAATGACAGGCTAGAATCACACACACTGATTCACACTAGTCGGCTCCATGCTAACAGGGCCCATTTGTGGGCCCTTTGTTTCAGCCTAATGTGTAATTCATAGCAACACTGATTCAGTGTTGTGTTACCATCCATGCTAAAATGGATTGTAGTAGCATGGACATTATTATTGCCACAGCGAGTGAAAATTGCCTGGTAATGGTTATGCTAGGCTTTGATGTTCCATATCAGCGTGGAGCTTTGGATGTAAAAAGCAACTGTTCCTGAGGTGACTGGATTGTACATGCAGCATTCAGCGGCTGCAACCTTTACTCCTCTAGCTGCCAATTTTGTTTGTGAATGTGAAAGGTCCCTCTGGATTTGAGATGCCGTGTCTTTTGTGATGTATATCGCAGTGTGTGTGCATATGTGTCGGTGTATGTGATCGCAAGTTGTTTATGATTATGTGGTGTGTATGGATTTGTGACAGAGAGCACCAGCCTTTTATTAAAAGTGTGGCTCCGGCACTCACATTCACTCCACCACCGAAGTGCTTTTGTGGTGTTTATCTGCCTCCCCTCGGACACCGACAGCATCCCTCCTCCTTCTGCCTCCGTTGCTCCGCTGCCAAAATGCCTTGCTGAGGGGGAGACGGTCTCACGGCTCTGCTCCAAGTGAAGCAAAGCGCAGTTAAAGATGCACAATATCAGCTAGTGACAGCTAGGCCCAGTTTCCAGCTTTGTTAGTACAAACATATGACAGGTTGGAAACAAAGTAGATGAAATGCTTTCTACTTTATAAAGCAAGACAATATATTTAATGCAAAACCGTTTTAGAAACGATTTGCTCCCCTGTGAGCGCTCCCTTGTTTTTTTTTTTTTGTTTTTTTTGACCCCTCCCACCATGAAAATCTACAGCTGTATACAGACAGCACATCATACCTAGAAACGCCCAAAATAGTTAACATGCTGGCATGGAGCACGTGTAGCGTTCATAGTTTTGCTGTGTAGCCCTTCTCTCCTCCTCTCTCTCACCCACTTTCATTTCTTCTTCTCTGTCTGCTGCGGCAGTAGAAGACAGATTAGCTCATGAATAAGTGGATTAACAGACTTTGCAGCAGGAAACCAAAGTGCTGCTCATATTTGACTAGAATGACTCTTCACTGCTATCTGTACCTATCGTCTCCCCCCCTGGGGATTTAGCATGAGCTCTAAATCCTCACACACTTCCGCTACCTCGCTGGAAAAAGAGTGGCGCTCTTCACAGTCATTGAGATAGACTAGCCTAATTACAGTGGGCATCTCTAATTGCACTTTATGTTAATGTTTGTCATTAGAGGGACTTCAGAGGTAGCGGGAAAGTGACATAGACCAGTCACAACAACGGGACAAGCCGTCTCTATTTCACTGGGATGGTCACAACTCAAAAAAGGCCTAAAAATGAGAGGAAGTATGCAACTTAAACCCATCTGAGAGTAGGTAGAGCAGCTTGGATCACGTCAGACTCTTGGCTGAACTGTCCCTCTCAGCGTGGCAGTTTGCAGTGGAGTCCGGAGCCCGAGGGATGCTGGTTAGATGCCCAGCAGGGGATGAGTGAACATGGCAGTCAGCAGCAGGATACCAGAGTGGTCTAGTGAGCGTGAGTGCTGGAGCCACACTTTATGCGTTCCTCTGTATATTTTTA
>NW_018127895.1:212501-219768 GCF_001952655.1 Monopterus albus | reverse complement strand
CAACCTCCACTTTCTCTAGTTTTTTTTCTGCTTGACTGTTGCATTTTGAGGTTGTACGCTATATCACCATCTTCCCAGAGAATACACATCACCTTTGACAATGTATCGCTGCAGCGTTACTAATGCACACTCTAGGAAGCTGAAAAAAGAGAACTAACCTCCCAGTAGACATGGACAATAAAACCAATGAGTAGAGCTATGCACTAAGCAGACTGTCACTTACTCTCCTCATTCTGGCTTCAGTAGCCTGGCTTGATCCTGTGCAGGCAGTAGAGTCACTACTACACTTTCTTTGTTTACATCCCTCCATCCATGTGTTCTTTGCCACTCTCTCTCATCCCCCTCTTCACATATTACACCTACTTTGGGATTAGTCTGTCCATTCTATACGACTACTTACCGATTCTGGGCTTTGCACTATTTGTTGCTTGCTGCACCACAGTATGTCTTTCTGCTGACCTTGTTAAGCTGTGCTTTTGAGCCCCCTCTCAGCACCGCAACTGTAATCCACTGAGAAATACATCTTAAGCATAATGTCACTTTTTTTATTTTTTATTTTGGGTCCGTCCACTGTGTAGGCCAAATGGACAGTAAAAAATTTGTGCTGTCCAAATACATCTTTCTTTTTTTAAACAAAGATGCAATTTTCTGCAGGTACAGGCCAGAGAATGAAAACGGCGTACATCTGAGAAAATGGTAAGACAACCCGTCTATCCCCTCCCTGTCTGGTCTACTTGATGTCAAGTCTTTTTAAACTGCTAAACACTGACTTGAGAGTGTGTACTCACAGACTAATCCTAAAAAGGTCCACCCTAACCTCACCATAGTCATTGTGTCAGTGGTGTTGAGGCCTGAGGAGGGAGTGTGCTTTGTGTGTGGAGTTTGCTCATTGGCCTCAGTACAATAGGCATTGGGTTTTCTGTGAGTGTGTGTATACTGAACCAGTCAATTCAGTAGTTTTGTCTGAATACTGGTTGGATGAAAGGTCAGATATTCTTCTGTCCTGTGCTGGGGGGGGAAAGGGGTTTTGAAAAAAATATCATTTAATGAATCAGACACTCAGCCTTTTCTAAATAATACATCTGAAAATGGTTTTACAAGCCCAGAACATTTTTTTTTACTGCTGGTGGAGGCTGACGTATCAGTTCGGCCCCATATGGACTGCATGTGTTGCCTCTGCATGTCTGTGAAGCAGAGAAAGACTCAGCAGCTTGCTTGGCAAGAACTTAATGAGATGCTATACCTTAATAAGATTTCATGGTATCTGGGGTTTCAGGGTCTCTTCATAACAAAGGCACCCCTGCACCTTTTTTTTTTTTTTAAACACATGGTGAGATATATTGATTCAGGTGACACTGAACTGTCCTTTTCTGTAGAAAGACGGATTAACATTCCCAATGTTGCGGCAAAGGCAACTCTATTTTCCCTCTGCAAGTCTTCCGTGCACTCTGTGGAGCTCTCCCCTTCCCTCTCCCTCCCTGCGAGTATTGTAGCATCCTGTTATTCCGCTTCCTTTCGGCAGCAGAAAAAGCCAGGCAGATGTGACAAATCTGCTCTCGCGTTGAAATTGCCCCAACCAGACAAAGGTTTTCCACTTGATCGATTCCTGACCCAGTGATGCTCTGAACCCAAAATTGGGCAGTTTTTTTTTCCCCTTTTTGCTGCATTCAGTTTTCAAAGCACAGAGAGAGCGAACACTAAAAAGCACTTCATCTCTGATCCAATAATTAGCAGCGCCCAGCCGCAACAGGATGGACACCCTTTCTGATTCTCAGTGACAGCCTTAAACTAATATGCATAATACCGAGGATACTGCCACAACTCCCCAAGCCCTCAATTTATGCAGATCCCAAAGAGCTGGATTGAGGTTAGCTTGGTGTAGACGCCAAACAAACGTCTTTAAACGAACTCATTTATCTGTTTCTTTTCATCTGCCCCATCTGTCTCTCCCTGTATGAAGAATGTGAAAGGTCATTAATGGGTTAATGCTAAAGAACACCCTTTGGTTCTTTGTGAACATTTGCTCCTTTTGATTTTATTTTTAGTGCTCGTGCAGTCATAAGGACTACTCAGCATAACAAAGTGAAATGCTTCAATCTAGGTAGATTTTCTGAAAGGAAAATTGACTCGATACATTTTCATATTCATATTTTATGGCCTCTGCTGAGTTTTTCTTCCTGTGAGGCAAACCAGGAGCTGAGTCGTCGAGCGGTGTTTTATAGCTTGACGTCGGTTTTCTTTGTTATCTTTAGCATGTCAAACTGTGGGCCCGCCACACAGCTGGCTCTCACCACAGTGGAACAGCACTCTGAGAAGTCATTACCCTGACATCGTGAAATCCAGGTTTCCATCTCCTCAAACCACACACATCCTCAGTCCGTTGCCCCGGCCCTGTTTTCTTACACTGACCGACAGTGTGCACTTTTCCTCCTCCTGTCCTCGCTGTTTCTGCAGCCTTCTTGATTTTGTTTCTCCTCTTTGCTTGCTCTTGTGCTGTTAAGCCTTTTGTCTGACTAAGCCGACTGATTCAGAGCCTTTGAGATAGTTATCTGGCTGAGACACATACACTACATGCCCTCGAGGCTTTCTCCCATTTCAGCCAGTGCACTCCCCTTTCAGCCCGGGGCCTTTTTTTTTTTTTTTTTGCACAGGGGGGGAGACACTCCTAACAAAGGTGGCTCTTTTTAATCTGACTAATGAGGTCCACAGAGTTGCAGACACTTTCAAACTGCATGTGAGTCATTTTGCTGCAACTCTTATGAAGGTGCTCTCTTGTTGACACTCAGAACACGTCTTGGCAAGTCGGTTTACTCTTATGCTTGCCCAAGAAGTTGTATTCTTAATTGTGTGATCCACAATACAGTATCTTGGCTTATTAAAACGATTATTGAAGTCCAGGATGTGTATCGAGGCTCACTTGAACTACTTGTGGTGGTCCAGAAACATGAAAGAAAGTGTTGTTCGAGCAGGAGCTTTGGTGGCTGCCTTCTCCCCTCCTCCCTCTGTATCAGTCGTGCCCCGGCTCTGTTCCCTCTGATGTGTGCAGCCAGAAGTCAGCTGTCAAAAGGCTTTGATGAGCGAAGAGGGGAAGAGGATAGAAGAGGGAGTGAGTGTGTGAGGGGGGGGAAAGGGAGGGCAAGAAGAGGGCAAGAAGAAAATCCCTCATTCTCCAGAGTTGTGAGTTTGCCCACTGTCACTCAGCTGCCACTCATCCTCCACCCCCCAACCCTAATTTCTTTCCCTTTTCTCTTTGTTTTTGCTGCCTCTCATCTTCTCTCTCTCTCTCCTTCTCCCTGACCCTCATCACTCTCTGCACATTTCTGTCTCTCACACACATCTGAGCAGCCAGTCATGCACTCCAGCTGCAATTAAGTAAGATTCGGCGTGTGCCTGTATTCCCTGAGTCGTTTCAATTTGGCACTCAGCCTCTGGGCCACTGTGGCACAGCCCAGTGCCTCTATAGCCTGCCTTATTAGTGACCTGGGATAATTGGGGAAGGGATCCTGATCGCAAAAGTGGCTCTGGGTCTCGCTCTGAGCAGCGCAGAGGAGATGAGAGGATGTTTTTCATGTATTTCTTCACAAAAAAAAATGTTATGGGTAGGAGGTGGAGGAGAGAGATTTTGGGTTTAAATCAGAGCGATGCCCCAGCTAATGTTACCGTGGGTAGGAAATGGAATCGGAAATGTTCCTCCCCACAGTCCTCCCGTCCTCCCACTCCCCCTCCCCTGACCTGCACAAAGCCTACTCTGTGAAGAAAATGACCCTCTCAGCACTTTGGATATGAACTTCCAGGGGGTGGCCCTATGTCAAACTCCATGTAATTTAAGTATGCATATGTGGTTTGAGCTTAGAGGTGCAAAGCTTTTACCCTGTCAAGGTTGTCTTATCAGGAAGGCGGCAAAGAAAAAACATTAAGAAGGGATGTGGCCCCCTCTTAAGCTTTTGTGTTTACATGTGAGAAAATGTACTTGTAGTGCTCCCATTGTTTAGACTTGGGCTTGATATTTGTTTTGATTGAGTCACGGGCCTATTGTCTTGTGGTTTGGGCAGCTGCAGTAACAGTATGAGGGTCCAGTCTCCTGGTTTTTTGTGATGTCTTCTCCACTTCCTCTCTTTCTTTCCCCTGACTGTCACCCTCACCTCCGCCTCTGTGGCTCCTTGAGGCACTGCAGTGCTTTTTGGAAGGGACAAAATACGTGACCTTATAAAATACTCAACCTTGAATGAAAGGCCCCCAGGTGACGCAGGGCACCGACAGGAAGAGGACCACAGGGCTGAAGGAAATTGTGTTTATTTTTATTTTACTCAAGTCAGTCTGGCCATTGTTAAAGAAGGCAAAACCTCAACTCCAGCTTCAGCATCTTTTTCCTCTTTCACTCATTTTCTGCCACTTTACTCCCCCCGTTCCCTCTCCTCTCCTCTGTCCTGATGGTGAAAGACGGTGGTGGCGGAGGCCTTTGAAGCGAGACCACAGCAGAGGGAGCAGTCATTGTGCAGGCTCTTTGTGCCGCCGCCTCCCTCCCGACGGCCTGCAGCGGCTCAGACCAAGCTGCACAGGGGCACATGGCCAGACCCCAGCGATGCCGCCTCAGATGTGGGCAAACGCATTCTCCCTCCTGCTACCTCCTCTCGTCCTCCCCCATTTACATCCACACATGCTTGAGCTTTGGAGTTTTGGTGACTCCCCCCACCCCACCATTCCCTTTTCTCCAGTATTTAACACACACCATCTTTCCTCCTCTTTCTCTTCACCCTGTTTGTGTCCTCCCCTCCTGACGTACTTGTCAGTTTTTGATAGCCCGTGTGGAAAAGAGAGACCATGCTCAGGGCCTGCCTTTTGATTTGAGTTGGAAAAAAACCTGAAAAACCTCTTTTAGGAGACAATTTCTTTCATGTATAAGAAAACGCTGACAATGTAGAGAATTTTGTTTTGCCTTCTCTTCCAGGTCCTTTTTTTTATTGCCCCGTTTTTTTTTTCCCTGTGTCTTTAAGAGAAGCATTACAGCAGTTTTATAGAGAGAATGAGGCTTTGAAAAGGTGTCACCAGAGCCCGCTGTGCGATCCTTGCCAAGACACGCCACGGCACCAGAGTCTTATCTGAACATGTGGACGTTTCCTGGAACAGAGCTCATAGCGCGTTAGTCTGACCCCAGTGAATGATGTTGCCACTTAGCTTTTGTTTGGATCTCTGGTTGAAATAAAAGGGCGCCAGTTTCAGCGGTCACCTTCTTTTCAGATGTGAAAGACACGGACAGAAATGCTGGTTCTGTTTGTCTGATCCGGTTCATCTCTTATGGTTCTAGTAACTTGTGCTGATTGGTTTATGGTCAGAAAACCAATTGCCAACAGTTTGGGTAATTCATTTCTACTGCTGGTCAAACAAAACAAGCCCTTTATTATTTTGGGCATTGGGAAATTGTATTGTGGTGATCATTTAGAACTTTTTTGACAGTCTAGACTTTGCAATCAAACAAAACGTAACTGATGGATTAGTGGATTTGATTTGATTTATTCTTTCAAGCATATAGGAAAGCATGGATAATGAAAATAGATTATTATTTTGGGCATTGGGAAATTGTATTGTGGTGAGCATTTAGAACTTTTTTGACAGTCTAGACTTTGCAATCAAACAAAACATAACTGATGGATTAGTGGATAATGAAAATAGTCATTTTTGCAGCTCAACCTTTGGCCAATTTTTAGTATAAGCTATTATTATTATTAGTTTTGTGCCCTGACTTTGACCTGAAAGTTGAAGGTAATTAGATTGTAGTCAGGACCTGAATTGCTGTGATGTGATGACATGGGGCGATCGATCCAATGGGGTAAGAAAAATGTGTGGTCTGCTGATCAGGTGAGCCAAACTCACAGAGAGGAAATAAAGGCAAAGGGTTAAATGATCTGTCTGTTTAAGCATCAAAGTTTTACAGACCAACATCCGTGTTATCTATTGTACATACTGTAGTTGTGCGCCCACAGTTCCAGTGCAATGAGGAAGGTGTGTTCACGTTGTTTTACCTCTAAATAAAGCCTCTCACCTAATCTGACTGAGCTGTTGGCTTGTTTACAACCTGTCTAATCATCTGCCTGCAGTCGTTTCTTGCTATCTATCACCATGTTCTCACATCTTAACCATTAACCATTCTTTAGTATATCACTTGTGTGATGTAAGAATGTTAACACTGTTATATTCTTTTTTTAGTATAATGTGTGTGTGTGTGTGTGTGCAGAAGTGAATCATTTACTGCTTGCAAACCAATGATGGTAAGATGATGTCATGGGGTAGGACTAGATAAGTCTGACTTCTTCCTACTCCATTCAAGCATGTACTAGGTATAAGCAAATTGATATTGGATTGTGTGTAAAAATGTATGAATAAATCATACATAAAGAATAAATCAAATCAAATCATTAATTTGACAACAACGATATCATGGCTGATAAAACATGATGGCCAAAAGTATGAAAACAAGACCACAGTCGTTATAAACAGGAACCATTATTTAACACTTGTCTTTCTTTACTTGCATTGCTCTCCATCTCTTGCCCTTCCGCCTGTCCCTCTCTTCTGTCCTCCAAATCTCCCCTCTTCTCTGTGCCATGGTAAAGTCTGCACCTCCGCCTGCGCTGGAGACACCTCTCTCCACTTGGCTTATTTTTAGAGTAATTTGTAAGCCATGTTTTCCTTTTTAATGGCACCAAAAGGAACCCCAGAACTCCGCATAGGGAAGGTGGGAGGCGAGGAGGTGGGTGGGTCGGTGGGTTTGGAGGACGGGGAGCTAAAAGGCGGGTGGGCCCCAGCTGCGGCTGCTTTGATTTGGCCTAGGAGGTGAAAGCAGCGATTGAGACGCGAGGCAGTGCCAGTTATCTTAACCTCCCACACTTCAAAAGCTGGGCGAGAGCTTGTCCAACTCCCTCTCTCTCCCTCCTGCAGAGGGAAAGGAACTGGGGGAGAGAGAAAGGGGGGACTAAACCTTCACTGGCCCTCTGAACAGAGGAGCATTTTCATTTCCTGCAAAAGAAAAAAAAAAAGTCCAACCGGCATTCCAAAGCACTAATGTAGAGGGAGGAGGAGGATGAGACGAAGGGAGGTGAGGGTAGAGGAGAGGGGGGTCAAGTTACTCCTAAATCCTGGTGTTTGTGTCAGCTGGACCTTATGAAGCGCTGGCCTGGTGCCCCCCACCCCCCAACCAAGCACCACACAAGCACACACTCTGCTGTTGCCTCCAAACCCTTTTTTTTTTTTTTTTTTTTTTTTTTTACGA
>NW_018127895.1:210283-212452 GCF_001952655.1 Monopterus albus | reverse complement strand
AGTCCAGCACTTTTCATGTCTTTGGGGGGAGAAGGAAAAAAAAAAAATTGCTCCCCAGGAAGCAGGGTGCAGTGCTGGGCATGCGGGCCGCTTTGTAAAAGGGAGGGCAGCAGAGGTGAATAAAAGCGACAGGGCCTCTCTCTCTCTCTCTCTCTCTCTCTCTGAGCGTGGCGTTGCTTTCTGTTTCTGCTGCGTAGCTCAGGGTCAGCTCTCCTCAGGGAAAGGTGGCCTCTGTCCAGTTCCCTTTTATCCACATGTGGTAGAGCAGTTTGCAGGGCGGTGTGTTGTGTGTTTGTGTGCTTTTGGGTGTTAAGATGCAGCGAGCAGCAGGACTCAGCTGACTTCTCTCCTACAAAAACACACTCTTGGCTTTGCCACAAGGGAGAAGCAGACTAATACCGTTTCTTTTCCTTTTTTCGTCTTCACAAAACATCCATCTTTTTTAGTAGCAGGAGGCATCCATCCACCTCTGTCTCTGCCTCTCCACTTTGATCACGTATTCTATTTGATGCTGCTCGGGTCTAAAATAACTCCTTGGCTTGTCAATAACTGAAGCTTATGTTAGCTGAAGCCCAGATCACAAGTGGGAAAAGAACACTTGCAGTTAGTCAAACAATTTCCCTGTCAGGGAAAGGGGAAATTTTCATAAGTCCTGTGAAGTAGATTGAGCAGTCAGGTAACTTTTTTACACTGCAGCTGGATTGTGTTGGTTCAGATAATCACCAACATAGCTCCACAACATTCTGCTAGTTTTCCCCAACTGGGTCAATGTGGTGATCCTCCTGCGTGGGGAATATTTCCTCATGTTGTTTTCCCGTCACCCGCCAGCAGCCTAAATGTCAACCAGAAGCTACACAATTGGGTGCTGGCCTAGAGAGAGTGAGAGGAGGAATGAGTCAGGCAGGGGGAAGGCAAAGAAGAGTGCAGCGCTGCCAGCTGGGTCACGGCAACCCCCATGTTAGACTAGATCAAAGCCAGACTGGCCCACATCCTGTCGCAGACCTCTAACTCCTCTGTAGTTCAGCACTCGGCTCGACACTTTCATTCAATCAGCTGTACCGCTAAGAACAAAAAAAAAAAAAAAACTGATTGATTTTATGTAGCTGGTGGTGACAGATAATTTGTCCCTCCCTGAAACGAGGAAGCATGCTTGCATGGTGAGACACTTTGGAGTCGTTCTCTGAGTCATCTTGATATGTCTGGTTTTGGTTAATGTGACGTGAATGTGACCACTGTTTTGGTGTGGGTTGTTGAGTTTCAAATTTTTTCCCCTTGACTGATGAGAAAATCAGCATTGTTTTCCCTTGTATACTGATGCAGTTAGTTCATAGTTTGTTCGGTTGATTGATCCGTCTTTTGTTCTAGTCCTTGTTTGTTTGTTTGTTTGTTTGTTTCCAGGAGGGAAACGGAACAATTTCTCCACATGCAAAGCGAAGGCAGCAGCTACGGGCCCTCTGCTAGAGATGGAGGCCTGTTAGATTCCATGAAGACCCTTAAATCTCCAGACTGAAGCCTCCAGTTCTCAGAGGACCCCCTTCCCCATCTAACTACTCTTTCCTTCACGTCACCACCGCCAAAAACACTTAACTGTTTGACTCTGTTCCCTTCCTGAATGCGCCTGCTGTAGAGAGACTGAACTGAACTGAACAAGACAATCACAATTAGTAGGAGCACCCTCACACGACCCCATTCTCTCACCCCCCCCAAAAAAATCAATTTGACACGTGTTTTGTCAGCTTTCTTTATAACCCAGCTTTACTGCAATCCATTTCACTGCACTGAAAAGCAGCAGCAGCAGTTTTGATGTGTGCACAAACGTCTCCTCTGCACAACCCAAACTCTCCAAACACATCTAAGTTATTGTAAGTTATTCTTCACCTTTGTTCCTTTTGTATAGTTCAACAGGCTGACATTCATTCCCTCACCATCACCCCACCATCTCTTTCTCTCTCCCATTGGATTTTTGAGACCATTCGGGGTTTCGCCCCACTGACCAAACACCTCTTTTTTTAGACTGCACTAAGGAAGATGGAGGGAATTCATCTCATCTAAGAAACGTCCTCAAGATGCCGTTTTAGTTTGTTCTGACCAGTTGGTGCAAAAAAAGCATCAACAATTTAATTTGCTTTTCATTTAGACTGAATTTGAATGCCATTTTTTTTTGTATCA
>NW_018127895.1:202836-210258 GCF_001952655.1 Monopterus albus | reverse complement strand
TTTGTTTATTTTTTGGTTTTTTTTTTTTTTTTTTTTTTTTTTTTAATATAGTGGTCTATATGAAAATAAGCTTTGGACACAGGAAAGCCATTTTTCTTGTTGAAGCGTCTTGCAGAAAATTGAAACTTAAGGCTTCTTTTGATAACTGTTTGTAACAAATAGTGACCTCGAGTCTTGCTCTGATGTAAAATAATGCTCAGTATGTGTACTTTTTAAAACTGTCAGGGTATGTCAATTTTCTTGGTATTTTTGCAGGCAACAATAGGACAAAGGCAAGAGTGAGAGCTCGGAGGCCTATATTTTATTGTTTTAAAACATGACAAATGAAGCAGATATATATATTTACCCCAGCACTTGGCAGTCTTTTATTGCAATGGACCTTTGTCTCTTTTCTCTGATAGCTAATAGTGTGGTCTTTAATCATGTTGTTTAATCCATGCAAGCATCTCGGTAACATTTTGATTTAATGCTCTATTTTAGTATTACTTGATAATTCCTTCTTTTTTTTAATCATATTTTGTCTCACTGTCATCTTGGTATAGCATTTTTGCTTCCCAAATGGTTATTTGAACTGTTTAAACTTTTTTTTTGTTTGTTTTGTTTTGTTTTTTTAAGAAAAATAAAAAGGAACCATTGGCTCTTTTGGTCATTGTGTGGTGGAAAGACCAGACCTAGAAGTGCCAGATGTTACGGTCTGTGTGTCCTCCCTCGAGAATGTAAGTATCAATGGACATGAGTACAAAAAAGTTCAGCTTCAAACAGCTTAAGAATTGATGAGCAATTAGAAGTCCAAAAGCACAGAATGCTTGAGGCTACATTTGTAGAGTGTTATTGCAGTGATAATAATAAGAGAAATCTACCTCGTCTGAATATAAAAACCTTTCAGCTGGGTAGTAACAAGCTGATTTCAAGGGTGAGATGTGTGTAAAAATGGTCAGGAACAGATTTGATGTTGTAAAAACTCGTCAAATCTTTCCTGATGAAAGAAGCAAGATCAAAGGAAAAGTCTATTAATAGACTGACTCTGAATTGTGTCTCTTCATTGTCCCTATCTCTAGTAAAATAGCGCCACCGTGTGTTCGTGTTGGATTAACAAGATGTGGAAAAGCGGTGCTGCAAGCGATGAGGTTAGACATTTAGTGTAATGGCTCAGAAAGGTAATGTGCAGTCTCACATTACCAGGCTGTTTTGAGTTTATCACTTTAAATGTGAGGTTCACACAGTGGTCAGTGTGCGACTTGTCCAAAGCTCCAGTGCACAAACGCCAGAATGAACTTCTCAATGAAGTAGGAGACCGCTTGTGTCCAGCAGATACAATTGTATGCACTTCAGTGTAACACTTCTGCATTAACATCTGTGTTTATGAAGCTCAAAATGTTTTTGAAATTGTCACAAATGTATAAATTCAATTATGTTTATTATTGAGGTCCTAGTCAAAGGCAGCGTTGTACTGGACTACAGTATATTCAGACCCTCTCGTATGTAGCTGGGCAGGACAAAAATAGACACCTCTGAATACAACATAGTCCAGTACAACACTGCCTTTAACTAGGACCTCAATAATAAACACATAATTGAATTTGTACATTTGACAGTTTCACCAAAAACAATGTGAACTTCATGAACACAGATGTTAAGATGGAAGTGTTGCATTGAATTGTACAGGTGTACCTACTCAAGTGGCCAGTGTGCGTAACTTGACGTGCAGAGGTATGGCTCTCTGGCGTTTTAGTAGTTTCTGGATAACAATGGAAGTCTGCGGTACAGAATAAGCTAAACCAGGATTCACAGATACCACGGTGAGTACTCATTTGTTTTTGGTTTTTTTGTCTATGGGTTGTTCACATTCACATTCTCCTCTGGGTGGGTTCACCAGCACGGGCGACCGTTCACTTTAGCTGACACATTGCTATTTAAAAAAAAAAAAAAAAAGATTATAGCCACTTGTAATATAAAGATCAACTTTATATAGTGCTGCTAAATTAAAACCAAGGAAGTGCTTCAGGTCATACACAAAACATTTTCAAGAGTTTAGCATCAACAGTGATATGGTTTTTCTATCTGTTATTAATTGTGCTGTAAGATACAAGCTGCGTTCACATTTGATGCTGAGCTTAGTCACCTTGGTCTTTGTGTATGTGCAAAGTATCCAACAATGAGAAAACAGCAAGCATTTGTAAAACCTATTTTACTGAATTACATTGAATCACTTCATACATATTAAGGTATTATTTAGTGGACATCCATAAGAAAATGGACCAGCAGACAAATACTTAAGGCACAGGCATCTTTAGTTTCTTTTCTTCTCAGTCCTTCCTCGGTGGATTAGTTCTTTCACAATGAGGTTGAGCCACACAAAACTTGCAATACAATTACTTGTAAAATCCTTCTCCTGTCTTTTTGCCACATTTGCCCTCTGCAACCAACTTGTTCAGGAGTTCACTCTGGGCAAAGAGCGGGTTGCCAGGATCCTTTGCATTCCAACCTGCAAACATGCATCAACACAAAGGAGCAGGACTTAACACTTAATTTATCTGTTGGTTGAGAAAAGCATAGTTTCTCCTTCCTTACTAGCTGCCACACTTTTAAATGAAAATCATTTCCACACCTATTTTCCTACGAAAGTGCATTGCATTCACCAAAGAAAAAGAAATATGGAGGATCTTATCTCATAATTATGACTTACCATCTCGTAATTACGAGATCCAGATCTCACAATTGAATTTTTTTTTCTTGTCATGAGATAATGCAGGGGTTGGAATGTTGCAGTAATTCAATGACAGTTGTGAACTTAATATCTAATTCAGCATACTTAATGTTCCAAAATATAAACTACAAATGGGCTTTAAAGTCGCTACCTACAATGTAACTCACCACGCTAAATGTACTGAGCAGGAGCTAGAACGCTTTTTAAGATTTCTTCAGTATTAATGCAATTCTGTCAGTACAGCAAAATAAACTAATAGCTAATTTGGCATACTTAGTGCTCCAAAAGGTAAACAAAAACAGCCTAGGCTAAAAACGGCAGCCACATTGTAATACTGTAACCATGGCAACATTAAATAGCCTACAAGCCTATTTCCTGTTTCTCGTCAAAGTTTAAATCTCTTCACACGATTCATGATTGTTACATTTGTTTAGTCATAATTACTAGATCTTGTAACAGGCTAGGTTAAGGTTGCTAAGAAGACAGAGGCCTCATAAACCACCTGGTTTACCTGTCTAGGTCCTACAGGCTAGTAGGATATTTATAGCCTATAATGAATATGAACTTATTTTCTTTAGTATTTTGGAAAATGTCATTCAACGTTAAAGGTTCAATCCTGTACAGACTGTTCTGAAACAGCATGTATAATGTTGATATAGATAAGTTACTGTGGGCTGCAGCTAAGGCACGTTTTAGAACACTAAGTACGTCAAGTATCGGTTAACTTTTGCTATGTGCTACTGTATGTACTGACAGAATTGTTAATACTGAAGAAATCTTAAAAACCCAGTGTTTCTCAGGCAGGTCCTGAAACTTTCCAGCTCCTCCTCAGTACCTATATGCCTAGTGAGTTCCACTCTAAGCAGCAACTTCGAAATCTGTATGTAGCCTATATTTAGTTATGTTGTAGAACATTAACAGTTCACATGTATCACAGTTACTTTGATACTAAAGAATCCATTTTCAGGCAAATTCTGCAACATTCCAATCCCTGATTTATCTCATAATTATGAGAAAAGACCTCGTAATTATGAGATCAGAATACAGTAAGTCATAATTACAAGATTAAATTCTTTTCTTTGGTGAAGGCAGTATGCTTCCATATTTTCCATATAGTTTTACTTACCATCTACAATGAACTTGATTGTGTCTAGTCCTACATAGTCCGCAAGTTCGAACGGTCCCATGGGGTAACCAGCACCAAGTTTCATGGCAATATCAATGTCCTCTTTGGATCCATGACCTGAGGAGGGAAAACAAACAAAAAAAACTATTTTAACTGTGCAAAGCTACTGAAATAATCAAAAACTAGGAAGTAACAAAGGCATGTTGAATCAGAGCTCCAATATTTGCCAGAATTTTTATATTTCCACTTCAAAAAGTTACAGGCGTGTGATCATGGTGAATGATCCCAATTCAATCAATTTTACTTCGAACTGGTGATCATGCAGGTATACAGACCTCTCTCATGCAACCGGATGGCCTCCATCATGTAAGGAACAAGTAGGCGGTTTACAAGGAACCCTGGTGTATCCTAAATAAAGAAATGTTGGATACTGCTGAATTGGCAGTTTTTGATTTGTATGAGACTACAACTATATTGACATCAGACAGTAAAACCTTGCCTTGCAGGACACTGGCACTTTTCCCATCGCTTTGCTGAAGTTCAGAAGGGAATCAAATGTCTCTTGGCTTGTTGCTGAGGTTGCAATGACCTGTGGAGGATGAACACTTAAGCATCGTGAACTCTTGTGAAGTGTTACCTGTATAATGCCTTGTACTTATATGATTAAGAGTCACACTGTCTACATTACACCAGGCTGTGACTCTCTACTACATTATTGTAGGGCATACTTCTGTCCCTCTTTAAGCTGAAAAAGGAAGAGCACAGAGGTATACAGGTAACTTTTAATTATCATTGAACAGTAACATGTTGGCTAATTTGCTCATTCACTTTTTTTTTTTTTTTTTACCAAGAGCTGGAGTAGAAGCTTAATATCACTCCCATATGACCTACCATGAGCAGTCAGTTATTGTAGCTTAGCATACAGACTGAAAACACAGGAGAGCAGCTAGCCTGGTTCTCTCCAATGGTAGAACAATCCACCTACCAACAACTCTAAAAGCCCACTAATAAAACATGTTCTATTTCATTTATTTAATCCATACAGGAAATGCAAGCCATAATGCTTCAGCGGTGCAGCAAGACTGATTTTGTTCATTTTGAACAGTGCCAGGCTGCGGTCTTCTTGTTTCTGGTCTTTGTGCTAAGTTAAGATCAGCTGCTGCCCACAACAGCACCATAAGACACCAGAGTTAATCTTTTCAGTTAACTCAGTTGCAGCTGGTCTATAGAGTGCGCACGTGCAGCAGCTCACGCAGAATTCAGTCAACAAATTACATTGTTAAAAATTTTAATGAACAAATAAAATGAAAAATCGAGGTGACGATAGTGTTAATCATTTTAGAAACCCTGTTAAACTTTCTCTACAGAGAGTCCAGCTGTGTCTTTTGTTGCCAACTGCCATTACATCTCTTTTCCAGCTGAGGTTTAATAAATTCAGTCACTGTGTTTTTGGGGCCCTACCTCCACAAGCTTCATCATAGGGACTGGGTTGAAGAAGTGAAGGCCACCGAATCTGTCCAGCCTGCTGGTGGAGCTGGCAATGTCAGAGATGGGCAGAGAGGATGTGTTGCTGGCAAAGATGGTGTGTCTAAAACACGGAGTGCAGAAAAACAGAGTAGGCAACACAGTTCATTACCATAGGCAGATATGAGCCTTTCAGCACTTTCTATTTCACTGTCCTCTAAGAAGCCACATCCCTTTTACACCAGAACTGGAAAGTGAAATGGTTTTGGAAATGGGCTTCATTCAGAAATTTAGAAAATTGATAACTTAACCAGAACATGTTGTAGGTAACAACAAACATACAGCACCATAGAAACCAATACAAACAGTAACCAAATGTTGCATCTGGTTGATATGAAACCTTTGCTACGCCGTCGCCACACTCACTTCTGATTTAACAGATTTAGTCGAGAAAGCAAACAGAAATGGTAAAGTGCTTACGCTGGTGCCAGCTTGTCAAGCCGACCAAAAAGGTCCTGTTTGATTTTTAGATTTTCCACAATGGCCTCCAACACAAGATCCGAATCCTGAACAGCGGAGCCAGCATCTGTCGAAGTCGACACATTCTGTAGGACTTTCTGGATGAACTCTTCACCTGCCTGGATCAAAACAAATACAGCATCGTCCATTAACTGTGCACATCCCACTCATCTGGCTGCATATTTTGTCTGGTGACCCGCCGCGTCTCACCTCCGGCTTATCAGCAAACTTCTTCTTGACCACTCTTTTAAGGCTCCCTTCAATTCCCTTTACAGACTTTTTCAGGATGTCGTCAGATGTGTCCACCAGCTTCACAGAGTGGCCAGTAGATGCAGCAACCTTCCAGAAAGACATGAGTTCAAGATAAGTAACTACAGCAGGAAGTGGAGGAGAAACACAGTGCGAGTGGCGGTGAAACAGCCTGACAGAGAACAAAACTGTGCAGTATGTTGGTTTTACATGTACTAAATAATTGTAACACTTCAAATTACAAATAATGGGTTACTAAAGACTGTGTCTGAAAAGGGACTACAAATTAACTTTTAGGCTATAGTACAATATAAAGTTAATTTTTGTAATCAAATAATTGCTTTAGTTATTTTTAAGCAGAAATGCCAAGTAGTGGCTGGTTCCAGCTTCTCAAATGTAAGGAAGCGATGCTTTTCTTTCCAGTACATGACAATAAACAGAATATCTTTGGGGATTTCGCTGTTGGTTGGACTGAAAAGACATTTAAAAACATCACCTTGGCCTATGGGAAATTCTAACAGACATTTCAAATAATGATTTTATGACATTTTATAGACAAATGAATAACCAACAGATTAGCACCAATTATTTAGATACAGAGGTGCTGTTTGGTGGGATTCAAACATATGTCATATCATTAACATATCACTTTACTCCCACACAAATCGATAATCTTGTTGATAGTACTGCAGCCTTCCTGCGTAATACACTTGATACCATTGCCCCTCTGAAAAAGAAGGTAGTGAAACAGAGGAGGCTAGCCCCGTGGTACAGCTCGCAGCTCCGCTCCCTAAAGCAGGCATCATGAAAAATGGAAAGGAGGTGGCGCTCCACTAAGTCAGAAGAGTTTTTCATAGCCTGGAAAGATAGTTTAATAACATATAAGAAAGCCCTTCGTATTGCCAGAACCGCATTTTATTTATCACTGATTGAGGAAAATAAGAACAACCCCAGGTTTCTTTTCAGCACTGTAGCCAGGCTGACAAAGAGCCACAGTGCTGTTGAGCTTAACATTCCCTTAGATCTCAGCAGCAATGACTTCATGAGCTTCTTTACAAATAAAATCACAACTATTAGAGAAAAAAATTGGTCGGACCACTCCCACAGCTCTCACAGATGTGCCATCTACTACAGTGGCTTTAGAAACATCTGTAAGACCTCATTTATACTTGGACTACTTCTCCCCTATAGATCTCTCTGAGTTGACCTCAACAATTGCTTCATCTAAATCATCAACATGTCTCCTGGACCCCATCCCGACCAGGCTGCTCAAAGACATCTTTCCCCTAATCAACACATCCATACTAGATCTGATTAACCTCTCTCTATTAACAAGTTATGTTCCACAGGCTTTTAA
>NW_018127895.1:198428-200484 GCF_001952655.1 Monopterus albus | reverse complement strand
AGCCGGGGTCTGTCGGAGGTTTCTTCCGTTAAAGGGAGTTTTTCCTCCCCACTGTCGCCAAGTGCTTGCTCAAGGGGGGTTTGTTGGGTTTTCCCTATGTAATAATATTGATAACAGTAAGGTCTAGACCTTACTTTGTAAAGTGTCCTGAGATGACTTTTGTTGTGATTTGGCGCTATACAAATAAAATTTGATTTGATTTGATTTGATTAATCCTTGTTTAGCTTCAAGAAATATCTTACAATGGTGCCCTCCCGATTATAGTGTTGGCTTCTTGCCTTTATTAGTAGTAGTCTTTCTGTGCCATATGGTTTTTGTTCAGTGTAATTCTGATTGTTTTGCCTCGAAACTTTAGTTTAGGTCTAGATAAATTTGTAGCTTCCGACCTCTCCAGCACATGCTCTTGTTTACCCCGGGTTTAGGTATATCTGAGTGAATATATGTAAGAGTGAGTTTACAAACATTCATTTGGCAGTTTATTAGGTGCACCAAGCTAAAACCCAGCTAGTCTAAATACGAGTTCTACAATAAATCTTCCCTCCATGAAGGCGATAATGTCACGTTTTAGAGGTGTTCATCACGTTCATGAAGGTACAGCGCGGTTGTATCAGACTGCATTAATTTTTAGCTTATTAGGTGTAGCTAATAAACTGCCAACTGAGTGGGTGTCTTTGCGACTTATAGTGACTGCAACTTTGTAAACAAATAGGCTAATACATGAGCAGATGAATCGAGACCTAATGTTGGGCAGGATTTTCACTTCTGTTAAATACTAATGGAAACTTTTTATGTTTGCATATGTGAGTGGGTTATTCGTGATCGAGTAATTTTAGCCCCGATCCCATAATATATTTGGAACCGTCACATGCAGCATGAAACGTGAAGCTAACTGCTAGCTAGCTGGCTGGCTACACCAGTGCTAAAGTTGCAGCGTCCAGATGAATTTCGGCGCTTACCTGTGCAATTCCTGCACCCATCAGACCCCCTCCGATTATCGTTAGCTGCTTAATAACCACATTCCTGACAGCCGAACACGAGAAACCCCGGCATATTTGATGAGTGAAGAAAGCCATGATGTGTAGACTTGCTTCTCTAGGACTTCAGGACAGAAACGAGCAGACAGACCAGCAGTTATGTGAACATGCAGCCGCTTCCATGACCTTTTACACAGATATGCGGTGTGTCGTTCCTACGTCCTCGGTCGACCCGGAAGCCGATTTGGTCCACCGAGGACGTAAGAGCGAGTCCTTTTTCCTCGCGTGTTTTCCTTGCATTTTTACGTGGGCGGGACTTAGACAAGGAATAGACGCAAGTGAGATAGAACGACGAGATCTGCACAGAATCGAGCTGGTTCAATGCCAATTTATCTCCCAATACTCAGGAGTTGATTCTAAACATAATCCTCGCCCTGACTATATTACTTACCGTATCCCTAGTAAACTCTGTCTACTCTCGAGTTTTGGGGACTAACGTTTAGCTTTTACATTTGAGAATAATTTGAATTTTTACGACATCTGACAGATAATATTTTAAAGGCAGACGAACCTGTGGGTGTGTCACTGTGCTACTGTACCTCTGAGTGTGTTAATGTATGACACTGTATTGCTTTGACTGTATGTTTAGGTGTTTATTGTGTGTGTGTGTGTGTTTGTATAGCTATCATTATGAGGACAATGAAACTGTATAACCTTTGGAGTGAGGACCTTTTTACAAAGTGAGGACATTTAGGCCGGTCCTCATTTTATTTTCACTGCAATGGCCTATAGACATCGTTTAAAGGTTTTTCTCATAGTTTCAGAGAAGTCCTCAGAAAAATAGTAAAAATTAAGAAAATTTGTGTGTGTATGTTATTTTAATGCACACACCTTTGCTCTCTATCACCCTTAATGTCCTTACAGTTACAACAGCCTTCTTGCTCTCTGATGGCCACTGACCCTGATGCAGAATTCCTGCACCATTTTGTTCTCTGCTGATTTTTTTCTAATAGTAGTTTTTCTTCTCCTTTTGGCTCATAAAGGACTGATCTGTTTTACCATGTTGCATGGCAGCCGGTTTT
>NW_018127895.1:187281-188298 GCF_001952655.1 Monopterus albus | reverse complement strand
TGGACTTTTGAGAGTGCGGAAAAACACTCTCAAAAATCCGTGTGTGCGCGGAAGGTGATTCGTGTGTGTTAGACGATCCACGCGTGCGTAGGTAACAATTTGTACGTACTTTCTAAAGAATTGCACACGAAAATTTGATTTTAAGCATTTGTAAAATGTGTTTTACGTGCAGTTTGTACAGCACGCATTTGTGAACAGCATGACACACACACACAAATCGCTTTATACGTGCAGATTGCGCAGCACGCATTTGTGAACCTCATGACACACACACACAAATCGCTTGTTACAGACAAAACGTTAAACACGCATTTGTAACATTTTTGATAGTGTTTTATCTCCATAGTCCTGCTTATATTATTAGTTCAGGTAAGTGATGTAAATTATAGGATCTCGGTTGTTTGTTTGATTGTTTGCAAACTGATCCCTGTTTGTTCTATTTTGTTTAAGTATTGTCTAAAGTAGTAGTTGGTTCTTTTTAAAGTATTCTGTGTTTCCAGGTTTAATTTGTTATTTCTTACTACTGATGTGGGAGCTCAGGTCCCTTTAACCTGCTGTTTTAGGCACCAAACATCTACACAGCTTGGGCTCTGGACCTTTACTCCTCGAGAGAGGCTGGATTCTCTACTACTCTGGAGTTGCCCGCGGTGAGAGGCAGCGGGCTGGTGTGGGCTTGCTCATAGCTCCCCAGCTTAGCCGCCATGTGTTGGAGTTTACCCCGGTGAACGAGAGGGTCGCTTCCCTGAGCCTTCGGGTAGGGGATAGGTCTCTCACTGCCGTTTGTGCCTACGGGCCGAATGGCAGTGTAGATTACCCGGCCTTCTTGGAGTCCCTGGGAGGGGTGCTGGAAAAGGCCCCGACTGGGGACTCCGCTGTTCTACTGGGGGACTTCAACGCCCACGTGGGCAGCGACAGTGACACCTGGAGGGGCGTGATTGGGAGGAACGGCCACCCCGATCTGAACCCGAGGGGTGTTTTGTTAATGGACTTCTGTGCTAGTCACAGTTTGTCCATAAC
>NW_018127895.1:183863-185985 GCF_001952655.1 Monopterus albus | reverse complement strand
ACACACACACAAATCGCTTGTTACAGACAAAATGTTAAACACGCATTTGTAACATTTTTTGATAGGATTTTATCTCCATACAGGACTACTCGACTGGTGCAATCCCCCTCGCGCACCACAAGATGGAGCCAAATGCATGGCAAATAACAACAGGTTAAAGGGACCTGAGCTCCTACATTAATAGCAAGGAATAGTACCACTGCGTATTTAAACCTTAAAACACAGAATTCTTTAGTTTCTAAATTTAAAGAACCAACTACTACCTTAGACAATGTATATACAAAACAGAATAAACAGGGATCAGTTCTCAAACAGTGGTAACAACACCCTGGAAAGAAAGAAGAATTAAAACAGATAAAATAGAGCAATCTAAACGTTAAGAAGTCAACAAGTTTTATCAATTCTTTATTACACATCCTAAAAAATTGCAAAAATGGAATAAAGACACCACAAATAACAGTCATTGTCCAATTCTCTGAGGAACCTTAATTAGTTTAAACGTTTTTAGCTGAAAAGACTAATACCAACCACCACTAAAAGTTTAAAGCCTAAACTTAACCACCCAGCCTATTGCCTAAACACTTAACCAATCCTCCCTCGATCTGAATTGGGGCATTTGACCTCTGACCTAAACCTAACCGATTAATTCTTCTCCTGCCTAAATCAGCAGGGCTGGCCATCTAATCTTAACCGTTCAATAACCCTTATATCCTAACCTTAACCATTTGGACCTTTGACCTAAGCCTAACCACTCAGTCCCGCTATCACTTAACCGCTGGTGCTTTGGGTTTACACAACCCAGGCCCACTCTATCAATAAAGTTTATTGCCTAATCCTAACCAATCAATAACTTTTATTGTCTAATCTTAACCATTTGGACCCTTTGCATAAACCCAACCAAAAGTCAGCCCTTCTTTTACCTAACCTTAAACTCTAAGCGCTTGAGTTTATATTACCTGATCCTACTTATCAATAAGGCCTATAACCTAATCCTAACCGATCAATAATTTTTATGACCTAATCTTAACAATTTGGACCTTTTGCCTAAACCTAACCGATCACTAACTCTATTGCCTAACCTTAGCCGCCAACAATTGGGTTTACACTACCTAGATCCACTTTATCAATAGTGCTTATCGCCTAATCTTAACCGATCAATAACTTATATTGCCTAATCTTAACCATTTTGACCTTTTGCCTAAACCTAACCGATCACTAACTCTATTGCCTAACCTTAGCCGCCAACAATTGGGTTTACACTACCTGGACCCACTCTATCAATAGGGCTTATCGCCTAATCTTAACCGATCAATAACTTATATTGCCTAATCTTAACTATTTTGACCTTTTGCCTAAACCTAACCAATCCATCTCTTTAGTGCCTAATCTTAACCGCTAGCGCTTGGGTTTACACTACCTGGGCCCACTTTATCAATTGTGCTCATCGCCTAATCTTAACCAATCAATAACTTATATTGCCTAACCTTAACCATTTGGACCTTTTGCCTAAACCTAAACAATCAATCCCTTTATTGCCTAATCTTAACCGCTAGCGCTTGGGTTTACACTACCTGGACCCACTTTATTAATAGTACTTATTGCCTAATCTTAACTGATCAATAACCTTTATGGTCTAATCTTAACCACTTGGATTGGTGCCTAAACTTAACCGTACTGTCTTTATATGGCCTAACCTTAACCGCTAATGCTTGGAGTATTAGTGCCTATCCTTAACCGACCAGTAACTTTATTGCCCAAACTTAACCGCTGACGCTTGGAGTTTTAATGCCTAATCTTAACTGATGAATAACTGTATGGCCTAACCTTAACCAACTTAATTTCCAAATTTTAACACCCGCCCATACAAATTACCCTAACCATAACCATTTTTAACCCTGCAATTAATAACTACAATATTGACTAAACTTAACCAACCAGTCTAAACTCAAGGACATTGATACTAATATTCAGAAGTTTTCTAAACTTCATACATTTTAAATATTTAGTTTTATTTTGAAAATCTTGCCCCATTCAAATGAATGGGAAAATTCTACTTCAGCAAACTTTCAGCTATTTCAGCTATCAAAATGTTCAGCTCTTCAAGGACATTCATGCTTCTCTT
>NW_018127895.1:174608-183625 GCF_001952655.1 Monopterus albus | reverse complement strand
ACATTTTAAATATTTAGCTTTATTTTGAAAATCTTGCCCCATTCAAATGAATGGGAAAATTCTACTTCTGCATACTTTCAGCTATTAAAATGTTCAGCTCTTCAAGAACATTCATACTACTATTCAGAAGTTTTCTAAATTTCAGACATTTTAAATATTTAGCTTTATTTTGAAAATCTTTTCAGGACATGCGTGGATCTATTCAGAATTTTCCTAAACTTCACACTATTTAGTGTTTTTTAGCAAACTTTTGCCTATTCAAATGAATGGGGAAATTTTTGCTTCTGCATACTTTCAGCTATTAAAATGTTCAGCTCTTCAAGAACATTCATACTACTATTCAGAAGTTTTCTAAATTTCAGACATTTTAAATATTTAGCTTTATTTTGAAAATCTTGCCCCATTCAAATGAATGGGAAACTTCTACTTCAGCGTAATTTCAGCTATCAAGATGTTCAGCTCCTCAAGGACATTCATACTACTATTCAGCAGTTTGCTAAACATCATATATTTTAAATATGTAGCTTTATTTTGAAGATTTTTTAGCATTTTCAGGGCGATCTTTTAGCAGTCAGCATCCATACGCATTTTCTGAAGAAAATGCATTTTTCTAGTTCGTTTCTGTAGCTACAAATGACTACAATTCCTATTAGGCATCAAAATAAAACCTACAACGACGCAGAGCATAGGCATAAAAAGGTTTTGAAGCACACAACTAAATTTTATTTGAATCCATTGCTCTATGGGGAGCAAACGAGGCAGAAGACAATTGCAGTTTACAAATATGTACAATTAAATGACAATTTGTGTCTTTGATAATACTAACTTCAATGAAATTTTTGGATTTAGGCTAATTGTCAGAACAGTCATTGAAAGAGTCTTACTACAACTAGCCTAATTTACATTTGTCATCAATGTATTTTTGACATTTTGGTAATTATATGGATCAGATTTTTTAAAAGTTATTCTTAGCGTTATTTTCAGGCTATGACCTACTTGCATCATATGGCCTATTAGCCCCAGCTAAAGGCCTACATTACCCATTGGGAGTAATAGCTTTATTCAAGATAAAGTCACAGATTTATAACCTTAAGATTTATTGCATAACATTATTATTCCTGGATACATATTGCAAATTAGGCTCGAAAGACTTATAATTAAATGACGTATTCACGCCTTTGAGCTACAACTTGGATATAAAGTCCTGGTTGTAAATCGTAGCCTAAGCGAAAAATGATGCTGCTGATGCAGGTACAGGGAGACTGAGAACAATTAGGGGCGGTACTTTTAACTCTTTTATTCCCTGCCCTACAGGCTCATTAACTTCCCAAGATAAGCCCTCTAATTTGCTTTTTTACCAGTGGATCTTTACTACAAAAATGTGAGGGGGCCCCAGCTCCAAATGCAGCTATAGCTATTTGCTGCGCCCACTCTATGAATGGACACGCCCATAACCACTGGGCGCAAAATTTTGAATGATGGTATGTGCATTGTGGCATGTAAAAATTACAGATCTGTTCCTTTACTTAGCTTTTGTGACAAGTGAGCATCGAACCGGATCTTTCAGGTAGGCTACACTGTTCTTTTATTTTGTGTTTTCATTGTGTAGTAGTTGACCTGTCTTGTAGCTTTATTTGATGTTTTTTGGTAATGTGTATTTTGCTGAAGTGTTTTGTAAATCTGCACTTTCATACAATAGCCTGGTCTATAGTCACAATGTTCATGTAGGCATTTTGCTTATCTATGATCCCCAAAGAGTGCAATTCTTTTCAAAGATATATTATATAGATGTCTTAATTTAAAATACTATTTAAAGAGTTGTATGATATTTGAATACTTTATGCTAAAACCTGAAATGGTAGCCAAGAATGACTGAAAGCTAAAGGGGAACAAAACTAAAAAACAAAGATAATTAAAATCATCTACTAAGAAGCAAGCACAATAGCGCCCCCATCAAAAGGTCCTCACTCCAGTGGTTGAATGCTTACTTTTTCTCTGTGATTTTTCCATAAGCTGAGGTGAAAATGGGAGTCAGTGAGCCCTCTAGTGTTGAAATGTAGCATGCATTTGTCTGTAAGTATAGCAGAAATGGTGGTCCTCACTCCCAATGTACATTTACCTGGACCTCACCTCGCTGCTCATACAGGAATGTGTGTGTGTTACTGTGTGACTGTTTGTGTGGTACCATGTTCATTTCAATGTTTCTGTTTTAAGCAATTAAAATGTGTGCCTCACCCCTTTCCCCTTGCTAAGCTGTGTTAACCAATTGCATAAACCAGTAAAAGTTCTAAATGTGTGTCTGTCCAGTATTTGGATAGCTTAGTGGTTAACACCACTGACTTTGGTTTGGCAGGGTTTTTGACTACCACTTTTGTGGTTGTTAATTTGTTACAAATTTCAGACGTGTATTTATAATAAAATATATTTGATTAAATAAAAATTGTGGACATATATCAAAACATTTTTTTAATCTGTACTACTAATATTTAAAAGATAAATTTATCTATAATTTTTGTTTAAATGTATATGAGATATGGCGCTCACGGGAATGGGATGGACTCATGGAATCTTACAGGAATTGTCTGAGATGTCCAGTACATGAACTTCTAGGTCCCACTGACCCAGCGCACATTTCCTTTTCTAAACATGAACTTAAAAGTGAGCACACGAACAGTTCACACAAGGCTGAAGTTATGCCCAATTTTAAGTTTCCCATTTAAGGGAGGCTGCTCTCAGGATGTTTACCCATAAATTAGACAGAGGACATGAGCCAGGATATTCTTGCTTGAGCAAGCTATCAGTACATAGTTCCCATGTTCTCCATGGACAAACACCCTCAAACATTCCAAAGCAGAGAAACAGATCTCTCCAAAATTATATAAACACTTAGCTCATCCATACATGATTATCAGATATTACATACTGCAGATAATATCTATATGTAATCTACACACTCCTACTATATTCTATTACTTATTACTGGTAACTTGTTTGCTTTTAACCACTACAGATAAAATATAATATGCAAACATAATTACATGAGCAAAAGGCATCAGATTGCTCTGTGTACAGAGAATCTGGAAGAACCAGGTCTTCCGCTTTTTGAATTATGTGTGCCATCACATACACAGAATATGGGTAGGGTGCCAATGTCAGGCCACATTGTGCAGGGTTGCTAAGACGTCTCTCATGGTGGAGTGGAGCATTGAGGAAATAGTTAAATGCCTTGTGACTGATGCTGCAACAAACATGACAGCCACTGCCCAACATTTAGCCATAAGGCATGTTGTGTGCATTGCACATGCACTATAATTAGCGGTTAAAAAATCCCTAGATCAAACATCTGGCCTAGAAGATATGCGCACAAGGGCATGGAAAGTGGTGACCTATTTTAGATCAAGCACTACTGCTAAAGAGTAGCTAAGAAATGTGGAACAGTAAATGAATCGTGCAGTGATGAAGCTGATCCAGAAGGTGGACGAGCTGGAACAACACCTTGATGCTGCAGTGCTTATATGATGCGAAGCAGACAGTTGGAGCAGCTCCAGCATCACTCAGAACAGAAGTTAATCCTCTCTCTTCTGAGGATTATGAATCAACAGCAGTTTGTTTACAAGTGCTCAACCCATTTTACATTGCAACAGTGGAAATGTGCCAGCAGAAGAGAGTGTCGGGGTCAATGGTCATTCCACTGATTAAAATGTTGCATCACACAACTCAGGAAATACTGGACATTACCACCAATGTGACAGCAAAACTGCTTGTACAGGACATGTCTACAACCCTCATAAATAAATAACTTTGGTTTGGCAGGGCAGGGCTTTTGACTACCACCTTTGTGGTTGTTAATTTGTTACAAATTTCAGATGTGTATTTGTAATACAGGATATTTGGTTAAATAAAAAATTGTGAACATATATCAAAACATCTTTTTTTAGTTTGTAGCACTAATATTTAAAAGATAAATGTATCCTATCACTTTAGTTTTAATGTATATGAGATATAGCGCTTGTGGGAATGGGATGGACTCGACCACCAAGATCTAATCAGCTCATTGTTGATTGCAAGTGGTCATTTGTGCCAAATTTGAAAAGGTATTCAAAGACATGCATTCCAAATAAAGTAAATACATTTTTGTTTTTATTGACAGATTGCTAATAATGCATAGATCAGGTCTGTAAAGAAATATATTATATATAAAAATCTCCCTTTACTGAGTCCAACAGGCACAGATAGACAGAGGTGCAGCCACAAAATCAGGCAACTCCAACCTTTGATATCATCACAATATGAAAATGAAAAACTACTTGGATGACAGTATTCATAGTGCACCACAAAGCAAGGCAGAAGGCTGACAATGCAAAATCCCTAATATAAGGTAGTATTTTTCAATATAAGTAGCCTAAATTCATTAAATTAAAATTAAATTGTGTATTTTCAGTTTTTCTGTCGGTGCCCCAGAGTTGCCTTCCATTTGAGAATTTGTATTTTCCCTGGCATTTTACTTCCATGTGTTCAATCTGTAGGCCTAGGCCTTCAAAACACCAAAACTCTCCTGGATTTAATTTTGATTTCTCCAGGAGGCCTTAATCAGTTCCGGGATTCTCCCGGCCAAACCATGAGGGCTAGCAACCTTAAGTATAGGGCATCACTTTGATTTGTGGTCATTTCTGATTGGTAGTTGTCATTACTTTTAAAATGTTGTGGACTACATTATTTCTTGAATAATCAAAAAAATTAACAGTTGATAAAATATAATATGCAAACATAATTACATGAGCAAAAGAACTATAATTCAATTAAAACACTTTTTACGTCCCAGATTACATTTTGTTCTCTTCAGGAGAACTTACCTGACATCTCTGGCCTTTTTTCAGGGTCCCTGGCATCAGATTGCTCTGCTTACAAAGAATTCGGATGAACCGGGTCTTCAGCTGTTTGAACTACGTGTGCTCACACACACAGTATATGGGTAGGGTGCCAGTGTCAGGCCAAATCGTCCTAGCATGGGAGGAGGAGGCATCCCCTCTGGAAGTCTGAATTTGAAGGCCTGCAGTAAGTTGGTAACTGTCAGGAATAGCTCCATCTTTGCCAGCTGTTCACCCATGCACACCCTGCGACCTGAGGGTTACAGGGTGAAATAAATCATTAAAGCCCTGTACACACACAATTAAATCGATTTCTATATTAGTGTTTCAGTTGTTGAGCTGATATGAGTAAAGAATGCCATACCAATCCCAAATGGTATAAAGCACTCCTTCTTCAGCAACTTTCCCTCATCATCCAAGAACCGTGCTGGGTTGAAACTGTCTGGATTGTCCCACACAGTGGGATCTCTGTGGACAGACCAGAGGTTGGGGAAAACAACTGTTCCTTTGGGAATAGTGTAGCCTCTGAACTCTGAAACAAAAAACAACACATAATAATCCCATCACAAATTAAAGCTGCATTAAACAAAAGGTTTAGCACAAATCTGAATTATTCTGGCTGCAATTTGCAGTCATTCCAACTGTGCATTTTCCTGGATTAGCAAATGAAGTAATTTAGCTCAGGTTGCTAATCTCAATTTTTCAGTTTTTTATTTGTTAAAAAAGTTTGAAATATCCAATAAATTTCGTTCCACTTCATGATTGTGCCCCACTTGTTGTTGATTCTTCACAAAAAATTACAGTTTTATATCTTTATGTTTGAAGCCTGAAATGTGGCAAAAGGTCGCAAAGTTCAAGGGGGCCGAATACTTTCGCAAGGCACTGTAATTTGCTTGTGTTAGTGTAGATACATCTGCTACAAACAACGTTAGACGTGCATATGCATAGCGCTAAAATGTAAACCTCTTTATTTGACATTGTGTCGCTGCAATGCCACCGAAATCCACGGGCTCTATATTTCGGATACACTAGTTCTGGAGCTGGTTATTACTGCTGTGCTACTTCACTGCCACAACTGATTCCAGCTGACATGACCACATGTGACCTAGTTTCAGGGACAGGGCAGGAGTGGCAAAGAGGAGCGGAGGGAGAAGAGAGGGGGCTGCTGCTTGAGTTTGTTTTGACTCTCATGGTCAAATATTAGAGGGAGAAGTTAGTTAATGCAGCTTTAAATGTTGGTGAACTTATGAGAACTCAACCATGTAAGGAAATACAGATCTGTGGATTTATTTTTAATAGTGACATGACCACTATTGTCTGAGATTCAAGAGATATGGATGGTTGATCATTAACAAACGATTTAATGAAAAACAAGGTGTTTAAGTTCACCCGTTGTCTCTGAGGCCATGTGAGGAACACCCAGAGGAACCACTGCAGCCAGTCTCTGCACCTCCATGATGGTGGCTTCAGTAAAAGGCAAACTTCCCCTATCAGTCAGAGATGGGACCCGATGTCCACCCACCACTTTATCAATCTCTGCCTGGACCGTGTCTGAAATTCAAACGGCATGAGCAAAGCAACATTAAGCACGTTGTTACTGACGTTTCAACAAATCAGCAAAAAGTAACTGTGGCTAAGCCAGTCAAAGAACTTTCAAAGTACTGAAATGCAGAAGTAAAATGTATCTTTTGATGTGATAATCAACGTGGTTGTGAAACTGCTGCAGAAGTGGATCAATGCATGAACAAGCCATTTTGATGAACTACAATGAGGAAGTGTTTCAGCTGTGGGTTTCCGCAGATTTCCAATTCCTTTTTCTCCAAAGGAGTTTTCCGTCTATATAGAAAATAAGGGCTGTGTTTTCATATAAGCCTAAAACATTTCACATTTGGTTCTACAACCTACTACTTTTCAGAAATCTCAGTATCGCAACCAAAAATTCTATAGCTCTCTATAATGTTGTATAATTGTAATTATATCACAGAAATTTATCTTTTGCAAAAAACCTAATAACTTTATCAAATTGGCCAGATTCTGACTGGAGATATTTCAGATGACGGTGCCAAGCTCCACTCCATTCTGTCTTTGATATCAGTTTTTGCCCAAGCACACACAAAGTGCTATAATTTACAGTTGCATTTACTGTAACAAATGATTTAATGAATGATCTGTTGCTATGTTTACCTTGGATATCAGGATATAAAACCAAGTAGAGCAAAATCCACAAAACTGAATTAGTGGTGGTGTCAGTGCCGGCAATGAAGAGATCTCCTATTATATAAAAAAGATAATCTTCTGTGAAGCTGCTGTCCTCCTCTCCAGCAGCTTGCTGGGCCAACATCTCTATCAAGTACATGTCTGCAAGATCCCTTGGGTTTTCTGGATCCAGTGTTTCCTGGTGCTTTGCAATAATCTTCTTCAGGAACACTGTGATGTCTCTTTCCACCTGCCTCAACTCCTTGAAGGCCCCAAAAGGCAAGTGGTACAGCAGTGGAAAGATGTTAATGAGGACCGCAGGGCTGTTCAGAGAGATCTCCAGGCCACGTGCCATCAGGCTGAGCAACATAGAGAACTCACGGTCTTCATGATGGAAGCGCTGACCCAGGATCAACGAGCAGATGACATTTGAAACGGCATTGCTGATCAGCGGAGCCGGGTCCACACCAGCACCACCAGACTCCTCGTCCAGCTGTAGCAGCTCTGTTTTGACCGTGGCCAGGCCTTGCAGGATGCAAGGCTCCAAACTCAACTTCCCCAGGCCAAACTTTCGTAGTGTGGTGTGGCAGAACCTCCGCTGCTTTCTCCATATCGGCCCGTAAGGAGCAAAGACTATTCCTAGTTCAATGAAACCAGAGCATTTAGGTCACAGTCAGTTTTAGTCTCTTTTCATTCTTATCTCTATGGAATGATCAAATTGTCATATACCTACAGTATTAATACACAATTACACTCCACCTAAATTGTAAAGCAAACAACTGCCCTAGGACCTCAGACCTCCAGGTGACTCCTGCATTCTTACTTCATCTTTTCATACAATAATCAACATCTACTACTATTTCAGTTTACGTCATGCTTACATTGGTTTTAGCGGATTCATTTATTTGTTTGTATCCTTTAATAAACAGTGCCGACATGGGCTGACGAGCCACTAGTCAGCAGTAACAACCAGAATGGTCACAGGAGTACTGGTGACTTTGTGGGGCTCTGTGAAAAATATGTGCCACATGTCGTCTACTGTGTACACTGTATTCAATAGGTATGAAGAGAAATGAGGATTCTGTGCACAGTGCAAACAAAGTAAGAAGTGAAGGGTAAACCCGGGCCCACAACTCAATAGTGGACACATTTTGTCAAGTCTATCTTAAAGCAATACTCAGCAGCCCATATGTAGGCTTACATCAAAACAGCTTTTTAGGACTATGGGTTTTGTATTCCATCACTTGCATTCAAGTGTCTTCACAAGGGGACTTCTTTACAGTCATTATGGACAAGGAGGACAATTATAGCAACCAAGAACTCTTTCACTGTGTACATATGGACATGAGAGTATTGTATTAGGATACACCTGAGAAACTGTGTACCATCCTTTGACCAGGCTGTGGTCAGAGGAACAGGTTGATCTGCCAATGTGTCTACCCCCTTTAAACTGCATTTGTTTTAGTTAACTAGTAGTACTGTTAGGGTGATTTTTATTTTATAGCACACATAAGTTTACATACTTATATGTCACTGCTATGTTTATATAGTTATGAATATCACTCTATGTGTTCACTGAACCACTGGTCAAATATTTGCTGTGTGAGTCACTGAAACACTAATGCAACATCATAAGTCTTGTCCACTAAATTACTGAATTTCATTAGATTTATGGCTGTAGCTAAGGGAGCTCATAGTTACTTATCGTTCCTCTGGACCGGTGGACCCAAAGGAGTCTTGGTACGGTAAGGCTCCAAGTTTATTAAAATAGATTAGACGTAGATGAGAAAGCTTCAAAGGGAGAACAGTTATGCACACACACACACGCAGGCAGAACAGTTTTAATTAAGTGAAACAGAAAGCAATGCGTAATATAGAGCTGTTAGTTGAAAACAAAGGAAGAAGTGAGTGTGTATGTAGGAATTAAAGTAGAACAGGTATTCGTCCCCTTCC
>NW_018127895.1:166005-172705 GCF_001952655.1 Monopterus albus | reverse complement strand
TAAGTTTACATACTTATATGTCACAGTTATGTTTATATAGTTATGAATATCACCCTATGTGTTCACTTAACCACTGGTCAAATATTTGCTGTGTGAGTGACTGAAACACTAATGCAACATCATAAGTCTGGTCCACTAAATTACTGAATTTCATAAGATTTATGGCTGTAGCTAAGGGAGCTCATAGTTACTTATCGTTCCTCTGGACTGGTGGACCCAAAGGAGTCTTGGTACGGTAAGGCTCCAAGTTTATTAAAATAGATTAGACGTAGATGAGAACGCTTCAAAGGGAGAACAGTTATGCGCACACACACGCAGGCAGAACAGTTTTAATTAAGTGAAACGGAAGGCAATGCGTAATATGGAGCACTTCGTTGAAAACAAAAGTAGTACAGGTATTCTTCCTCCTTTCTAGAGCGCTGTCCACGATGATTGGAGCAGAGAGGACGATTGGAGGACGGAAGGACTGAAGGACCAATAACGGGAGAGTTTAGTCTAAACCACGGCTTCTCCCCAAAAGTTTTTTGACCAGTTAGATAGTTGTACCTTTTCAAATATTGTATACTCTGACAAGTTGAGGTCAGTCTTTTCTGTTTATCCTAAACAGTGAAGATCCATGTGCACATGCTAATGTTGATACATTAATGCATAAGAAATTTCACATTGTGAATAACAGGTTGATCTGCCAATGTGTCTACCCCCTTTAAACTGCATTTGTTTTAGTTAACTAGTAGTACCCAGTAAAACAGTAGCCAAGCTTATGGCTTTTCTTCCCATAGAATTAAGGTTTACAACCAGTGAAACAGCTTCTTACCTTTGCGTTTAGTCAGGATAGTGACAACAGGAACGTCGGGTCTGTCAGAGAACACCTCGGGATGGTTTAAGAAAGCATCCTTGACCATTTCATAACCATTAAGCACAACAACCAGTTGATTCCCCACAAAAAAGCTGAAAACGTTACCGTGAATACTGACTAGTTTCGATAAAGTAGCCAAGGGGTTTTCCTTATCAACGCTGCTGTCTGATCCATGTCCAAACCATCTCTGGATGAAACAAGGAACGAAAAGGCCGCCGACGTTGCCGACTATAGGCCATGGCTTCGGACCTGGAGGAATATTTGTGAGGTCCCGACGTTTCTGATAAAACTTGAATAAGTAATATACCAGCAAAAATACTATTAGAGCTACGACGTTTGCATGTGTCAGTGCAGAACTGCTCAGATGTTTCAGTGATGACAATGGAAACATGGTGTCAGAGTTTAAATACACTGAATAAAGTGAGCTTGCAATACAACCCCATTTTTAGGATTATTCGCTAAACGGTCATAAATCTGAAGATTCCAACTATAGTAGGAGACGCTATTTAACAGACCTGCTCACGGTCTTCCTGTGTAATAACGCAAGGTGGCACCGTTGCCGCTTCCTATTGGCTGATAGAGCTGTGAGCTGTTGTGATTGGTGCGTCTTGACGGCGAAAATGGGCATTTAAGCCCTAAAGGTGATCTTACAGGCTACACCACACGATGCGAGGGCGAGCATAATACATCTAGAATGGTGAGGGGGCCCTATAGTACACTGACACAAGAAGCAAACTATAAAAAGTGGGAGTAAAATAAATATGTAAATAAATTAAGGTATGCAGACTTTTTCTTTCCAATCGCCAATCTTTCCAATTTTTTCTCTTTAAATAGAAATGTTTATTTATTTATAATTTTTAAAAATTAGTTTAGCGTATTTATTTGCATGAATGCAGTCCTGCCCCTTTCAATTTTGTTAAGGTATTGTACTTCAAAGGAAAGTGACAGCAAATAGGGAGTATGGCCTATGTCTTGTCATTTGTTTCTTACTCGATCACTCTCTTTGTATGTGACTACAAAATGCACGTTCATTTATGGATTAAATGATATTCAAAACTTGAGAATGACACACTTTGCATAGTTTTCTTTTTCTATTATTCTTTGACTTTTTTAAACTAATGTAAAACATAATCTACATGTTGCAACAGCAAATTCCATTTAAATTCACATATTAGTGTAAAACACAAATATATGATAAACTTTAAGGACAGAAGAAAGTATATAAAATATTTAATCCAAATGTAGTAATATATTAACAGTCTGACATAACTATGTGCTTACAAATATTCTGTACTGGCTACTGTATGCCCTTTGCCTCTCCTTAATGTGGATAATGTAACTTGAATACATAAACATGTGATTTAGATTTTATTTTTATGTTTTTTACAAATAATTTTAGAAAAAATATATTTATTGTGACTGGTATGGTTTAAGTAGTTATATTTAAATAAAAAAACAATAAAGCCTTAGTATGGTTACATTTTAATATAACAGTACAATGTTGAGACTACAGCTAAAATATACACACTCAAGTCTATTAAAATTAATACAAAATTAATAAGAAGAAGAATTAAAAAACTGAAAAAGTACATGAAGCCTCATAATGGCAGTTTTGGTACACCTACTGACATTTAACACTCTAAGGCACTTGAGCATGCTGATCATATTGAGGTAAACCCCATCAATACATACAGTAAGAAAGAGTTATGGTAGCAGACCCAAAATCAAAGTCTTACAAATACTGCAACAAATGTGCAAGTCCATTGCAACAAATATTTGAAATTCATGAGGAACTGATGCAAGTATCCTTTACAAAAACCAAAAAAAAATTTGTCATAGCATTTTATCTCACAAATAAATTAAAGTGACATACAGAGACAATATGATTATCCTTCTAGGCACATTTATGCTGAAACATTTCTTATGCATTTGGTACCGTTATGTTGCTGTCCAGTACAATGGAATGAATGAAAAAGTACCATTTCAGTGGACTCTCAGGCAACACTGCTGGGTTATCAGGGTCACGTCACTCTTCTCGTGTGCTTTGTACCATTGAGTACTTCTTGCATGGGTTCTTAAGGCAGGCAGGAGGCCAGGTGATGGGCCAACTGTACGAGCATGGCACCGAGGTTTGGACATTTCTCTCCAGGAAGTTGAACAGTGGATTCCACCAGGTGTTGGTGAGGTAGTTATTGGGCGAGCATTTCAGAGTCTGTCCAAAAGAAAGCTATCTTTAAAAAATACAGTAATAATAACACATTTTATATGTTTCCTTATATAGAAGGAGTGCAGTTCAATGTGCTACTGATGAACAACGTCAGTTCTTTTTGTCATAACGTGATTTGCATTTGTAATTTCAAAGTTGCTTTTGTGTGACTGCCCGTCAGATTACAGTTATGCAACTTAGGTGAGGTATCGGTGGGAAGATGGGAGACAAACTCCACACTTTTCCTTCAGTGCAAAGTACATATTTCAAAGTTAATATGAGGCTTTAGAAGTCTTGGTTACACAAAATGAGTCTTTTTAGTAGAGATTTCTCTTTTTGTTTCCCCAGTGTATCTGTGTTGACCACTAAAATCACTGGGCAAGGTTGTATTTTTTCCCATTTATTTCACTGGTCTTCATTGAAAATTGTATTGAATGTGTTGTGAATGTAAATCATGTGACTAATGTTTTAACATAACCTGAAAGATGATTTAGCAGTGGTCTCACCCCACAGCAACTGTCAAGTTTACAATACAGTACAGTAGAGGGAGTCATGTGGACACTTCTGACAGTAGAGACACATAGTAAATTTATAGACCAGTTCCTTTAAATGTAAATGTATGTACGTTTTAGCTTGTATACTTGAGGTAAGCACAATACAAGCATGTCTCACCGGAGAAGCCGTAAAGCCCTGCATGGATAATGATTCATTTGTACCAGTGTTCATTGAGAGCGGAGCCTTTGGCTCTGAAAGCTCTCATTTAATGTTTTTGACTTCAACACACACATCCAGTGTTCAGCTCTGTGTTCAGACCTGTAAATTGGCCATGGTGTGGTACCACCAGAACAGGCGGGAGGTGATGAAATAAGCCACAACCACATCCACACTGTAATGCTCATGTGCCACTAAGATGCACACCACACCCACGGCGCTGAGCAGCCAGCAGATCAGATGGTACCACCAAAACGACCGCGGCGAGTCTTGAGAGAGAGCAAAGAAAAGAGTGTTGGCAATATTTATGACATATGTGGGCTGTCTCTGCTGTCAAAAAGGGTAGACTGCAGCATTTTAGTCAAATGTATCAAGAACGATTTCCTGCATCACATGTACAAACAGAGCTAAAGCAAAAATCTTGGTAATAGTGTCATTAAAACACCATAAACTCTGCTTGTAAACAATATAAGAAGAAACTCTTCTTATATGTACTTTGATTCCTTTCATTAAACTCTACAATATACCCTATCATGGCAGTTCTCTACCAGAGGACTCAGACCAACAGTCTCAGCAGTATTGATTCTGTTATTGCTCAGGCAAAGTCTCTCTCCAAATGCCACTCAACTCTCTGTTCTTATACACATGTTGCGCTTTCCCGCCTTTCATTCCTTTCTGTTAAAGCTCGCTCTCTTTCTATTTCTATCCATTGTTTTTAGCATGACTCATAATTCACTCCGTTCAAGTAATTAGAATGTTAAAAGAAAACATAATAGGGACAACACATGAATTATTTGTATCCTATTAGTACGTACATGTGTAGTCGTATACAGTACAGCTGCACTGTAACACAATACTGTGGGCCATAAGAGATGAGAATGGAAACAGATAATATAAGAGACAACAAACAATATAATTAATGTATTATTCATATGGAAAATTACAATAAATTATTCCATACAAGCAAACAAACAAGTGCTACTTTGGGTACTCACACTCTTTGATGAAGAGATAAGTGAGGGTGAGCATCACAGTGTGTCCACTGTAGAGGAAATCTCCACACAACAGATGGGAGTTTGTAATGGAAAGACCTCCACCGGAAATCAGCTGCAAAATTCGCTGGATTTTTGCCTGGGAGTCTCCGTGCAGCTGAGAGAAAACAGAAAGTTGATGTAAAGATAGAACAACAGATAAAAGCTGGATCTGTGCTAACATCAGAGCTGCAACTAATAATTACTTGAATTAATGAGCAATTGATTGGATATAATCAACCATTTACTCAACAAAATCACAAATTCTGATCTTCAAAATGCTTTTTATCTGACCAACAGTACAAAGTCAGATATTCAATTCACAGTGAGGTAAAACTAAGAAAAGTAGTTCAGCTGGACTCAGAGACTTTTGCTTGATAAAATATTTAATCAATACTGCCATTTCAACTTTAATAATTAGGTTTTATTGATTATCAAAACTGTTGCAAACTAAAGGAAAAATTCAACATTTTAGTTCCCAGTGTTTGCCTGGAAACATCTCTGTGGTGTAAATAGGCAAGAATACAGCAGATAAATCCCTTAAAACTGCAGCTCACTGTTTTAATGTGTCAATTAACAAGCTTTATAGGCAGATTTAGTTATCAAAATGTTTAACTGCTTCTCTCTTTTTTTTGTTAGGCAACACAAGTTGAGCTTGTAATTGACAGGAGAGGAAAACAGTCAGAATGAAGAGGAACTGAAGGAAAGAAAACAAACATAGTCCAACTGTATCATCAACTAAACGTGGTCAAATCTCTTGTAGTTGCTGCTTAAATTACTGTTGATAACTCCCTTCTAATAAGCAGCTAAAGGCTTTCATACACTTTCCCAAACATTTCAAAATCTTAGGAACAAAACATCTAAACTGTGTGACCCTTCATTGCTGAGCACAAGTTTTTGATCAAATACTGATGCACCTCAATATCACTGGTGTCCTGAGGCAGCAAAGACACAAAATAGCCTTTTTATAGCTGTCTCTCTTGCGTGGCTGGGCAAAATGAGTCCCAGAGCGTACTTGAGGGCACAAGGCTAAATAACAACAGCTGATGCTCGCTCTGATGCTTACATACTCACCTTAGGGGCACAAGTCATGTGCATGCCGGGTACAGGCAGGGTGGTGATGTACATAGTGACACAGCGGTACAAGTACAGGGTACCGATGAGGAAGAAGTACCGCCTGCTTGCTATTGACCTGAAAATGGACAATGTAAAAGCCATAATTGTTGGATTGCAGATATAAACATATATATATATATATATTCTGGCTCTCAAAGACCTGTTACTGTGCCTTGAAAAAGTCCACCTCTACTCCACTCATTAATCTAAATTAGTAGCACCTGTCTGAGCTCTTTAAAGACACCTGTCCACCCCACAGTCAGTCAGACGCCAACTACTACCATGCGCAAGACCAAAGAGCCGTCAAAAGACACCAGAGACAAAATTGTGGACCTCCACAAGGCTGGAAAGGGCTACGGGGCAATTGCCAAGCAGCTTGGTGAAAATAGATCAACTGTTGGAGCAATTGTTAGAAAATGGAAGAGGCTAAAGACGACTGTCAGTCTCCCTCGGACTGGGGCGCCATGCAAGATCTCACCTCGTGGGGTATCACTGATGATAAGAAAGGTGAGGAATCAGCCCAGAACGATAGGGAGGAGCTGGTCAATGACATGAAGAGAGCTGGGACCACAGTTTCAAAGGTCACTGTCGGTAGAACACTACGCCGTCATGGTTTCAAATCATGCATTGCACAGAAGGTTCCCCTGCTCAAGTCATCACATGTCCAGGCCCATCTGAAGTTTGCCAAAGACCATCTAGATGATCCAGAGGAGGCATGGGAGAAAGTCATGTGGGCAGATGAGACCAAAGTAGAACTTTTTGGTCTAAACTTCACTCATC
>NW_018127895.1:109000-165463 GCF_001952655.1 Monopterus albus | reverse complement strand
TACCAAATATTAACACTGATTTTCTCAGGTGTTCAAATACTTATGTTCAGCAGTGCAAGACAAATAAATTCTTTAAAAATCATACAATGTGATTTCCTGAAATTTCTTTTTAAATTCTGTCTCTCAGAGTGGGAATGCACCTACAATGTGAATGTCAGACCCCTCCATGATTTCTAAATGGGAGAACTTGCAAAATCGCAGGGTGTTCAAATACTTCTGTTCCTCACTGTATACAAAAACAAAGCAGCAAAGAGCAACTTAATCTGGAGACTGTGGCCATATTTAGAAAAATATAATCTGAGTTTAATAAAACACTGTTCAGCTATTCATATTAAACCTCAACTGTATGAGTCTGGTTTTGGTCTCTGTTCTTTTAATAAACTGCTTTATAAACTACCCGTCTTGAAAGTCATACAGGGAAAACTCCCCCGTAGGAAAGACAGATATACTGTATGATTTCATCCCTGACGGCAGACTCAATAAACTATAATGAGTATCAAGCCATAGACAAATTACACATAACCACAAACAGTTAACCATTTCACTGTGCAGTACTCTAGCCTGAAGCCTGTTTTACAGTGTTTTCACCCCTCATTTAACTTTCATGTGTTTTATTCTGTATTTTTCAAATCGCCAAAAATAACTGATACAGTAAAAAAATAGAATATCACTAGACTTACAACAGATACAGTAGTAGCAAAGGTTCTTACTTGTATCTGAAGAAGAACAACTGGATCAGCCAAATGGCCAGCAGCACCATGCCGTTGATCTCTGTCACTGTAAATGCCCACTTGACCCTGTCGATATAGTCAAAAAACTTATCTGGAAGAGGTGGACTGCTTTCTTTGGGTGGGACTCTCTCGTGGACTACAGTGATGACGACTGTGGTCAGGACCAGGTTAAAACCAGCATAAAAGAAGGCTATTGCTGTCTTCCACCATTCCATGGGCAAACGATTGACCTTGGACTCTGGCACAGAAATCTTCACATAGTCATTATGCCTCCCTATGCCCTTCCGAAAGCCCCGCTTTGTATCCTCGCTGCCAGGTGTGTGGATGGGACAGCTTTTACCACTGCTGGGCACAGCAGCGCCCTCCATTCCTGGACTCAGAGTATCAGCGGTTTCAGAGTTGCTTGCATCCATAAGCTCCTGTGAGGCCATGGATGCCTGCTCTGTCCATCCACGGGGCCCGCTCCTGTGGCTCCTTTAGGGTCGAAACTTTTAAGCTGCAATGACAGAAAGCAAAAGGTCGGAAGCTGGCAGATTCTAAGGTTTGGAATTTGTGCAGGATAGAAAAGCAAATAAGTAAATAAGCACTGCATGGTTGCATTAAAGATGTCAAACAGTGAGGAGATGCACCCTCATTTACCATTATTTTCACTCTTCAGCTCACTGAAAATATCTACTTTAGACTGAAAAGCTGTTTCTGAGTTTATACGTAAGAACCATCTGTTTTAAATGTGGTTCTGTGAGTTATGCTGTTACATTTTCCTTTCCATTATCATTGACCAGAACCACTCAGACAGGGCTTCTGTTTGGACATTCAGTAAAACTCTTATTTTGGGTCTTCTGAAGTCTTTCCATCATACTGTTTTGGTTTTGTCCTCAGGAAGAAGTTGCAATAGTAGGTCCAGTGGTTTCATGGTCAGGAAATCTGTTGCAACAGACCAATTTAGGGGCGCATCATAAAGCTTTCAAACAAAAGTAGAGTAAGTTAAGCTGAGACTGAAAGTTCACTCTTGACCTGACAAAAGAATCTCACTGCCACCACAGTCCATCCAGTAACTGTTCTGGATCTTACAATGTCATTTTTCTGCTTCTTGTTAACAGTGGCTTAAAAGCCGATGACAACCATGGAAACTCCATGTGCTGAAGAAGATCCTGTGATACAACTGAAAGCTCTAGAACAGGACTTTTTGCTGAGACTGTTTTGTAAACAAAACAAAACTACAAAAAAAATAATATTAATAATGGATAAACTGTTAGAAGCCAGAGGTGAATGAGATAAACAGAAATAAAGATAGAGTACTTAAAAACAGAGACCTGTACGAGTCTGTATAATCTGTATAATGTATATAAACACAGGTGTTGCCCTGAGGGTTATTGTCTAATCATATGGTCATTGGTTAAGTGTTCATCAGAGTGACAGCCTGGGGGAAGAAACTGTCCCTGTGCCTGGTTGTCTTGGTGCACAGTGACCTGTAACGCCATCCAGAGGGGAGGAGTTCAAACAGATTGTATCTGGGGTGTGAGGGGTCTGCAGTGATCCTCTCCGCCCTCCTTTTGACCCATGCGGTGTACAGGTCCTCCATGGAGGGCCGGCTCACACCAATGACCTTTTCTGCAGTCCTGGCTGTCCACTGAAGTCTGTACTTGTCCTGTTTAGTTGCTGACCAGACAGTGATGGAGGTGCAGAGAACAGGCTCGATGATTCCTCTGTAGAACTGTATCAGCAGCTCCTGGGGCAGGTCGAACTTCCTGAGCTGGCGCAGGAAGTACATCCTCTGCTGTGCCTTCTTGATGATGGTCCTGATGTTGGACATCCACTTCAGGTCCTGGGAGATAGTGGAGCCCAGGAACTTGTAGGACTTTACTGCTGATACAGTGCTGCCAAGTATGGTGAGGGGGAGTAAGGTGGGGGGGTTCTTCCTGAAGTCCACTGTTATCTCCACTGTTTTGAGTGTGTTCAGCTCCAGGTTGTTGCAGCTACACCACAGGACAAGCTGCTCAACCTCCTGTCTGTAGGCTGACTCGTCACCGTCTCAAATGAGACCAATGACCGTTGTGTCATCAGCAAACTTTAGGAGCTTGACAGGGGAGTCCTTTGAGATGCAGTCGTTGGTGTAGAGTGAAAACAGCAGAGGGGAGAGCACACATCCCTGGGGGGCACCTGTGCTTATTGGGCTTTGGGTTGTTGGGCTTTTTTCAGTTAATGATCTGAGAGAGCACTACAGCTGTGGTCTTTTTTTATTCTTTCACATCTAAAAGGCTTCTAGTCCCTTTAACAGCCCCATTAATGGATTTGAGGATATTGCTAATGGCTCTGAAATGCATCTCAACAAATGTCATCTAGAATACATACAGAAGGGTACTTGAAGAAGAACTTGACACTCAAACTGAAAAAGGATAATAATAGATTATTATTGGATACTAGCTGCTGAAAGAACCAGTTCCCTAGAATCAATTTTTGGCAACACACAGTGGAGGAAGGCTGTTAGAGCAGAATGCCCTCTGACTAACCCATACCAGATTCAACCTCTGTTATGCAACTGATGGATGGCTACAGAGCACAAAGTGTGACAGGCTTTAAGGGTTCATAAAATCTATTAATACTGACCAAGATGGCAAATAAATCAGCAAGAGCAGACAAACAGTATAAGCTGATTATCATGCCATGCCCCTTATCTTATTAGTGAGATTATGTTGCATCTCTGTGGTTACTTATACTGCAAGATGTGATCGTATATTTTGATTAAGTTTACTGTGAGGAGAAGTCAGTCTGATGCTGCTGTAGCACAGCGTTTTACATTATAAGTGTAAAAGCTTGTGAATGTTTCCTTTTGGTTTTTAAAATAAAAGATAACAGACATTTTTACCGTCTGTACTTAGATGAACAGAGTGAGACAGACTGTGGTGTGTACTGCTGAAACACTGAGGCAGTGCCAATGGTAATTTCATTATGATACTGGGACATTTTTAGATTCACATCCCCTTAGCCCTACAGTGCATTTATGAGCAAAAGTGGATTCAAATGTGTCAAACTGGCATAAGCAATGATCAAATAGGAGATTTTTTTCCCTGATCAGACACACAGAGGCGGAAAGTAACTAAGTAAATTTACTAAAGTACAATTTTGATGTATTTGTACTTTACTTGAGTATTTTAATTTTCTGCTACTTCATACTTCAACCTCACTACATTTTACAAGCAAATATTGTACTTTTTACTCCTGTCTGTAGGCAGATGTTCTATGGTTCTTCTACTTTTTACTCCACTGCATTTATTTTGATATCTTTAGTTACTAATTACATTTCTGTATCTGATTAACAGAACAACATACGGTATAACCAATAAAACTTTATTGATCCCAGGTGGGAAATTCACTAGCTACCCATCAGCACTTCAAACTGTAAGCATATAAAGTAGTTAATATTAGCTCCACCTTTACCAGTTGCAGTGTTAAATGTGAGGTGCAAAATAATGAACCAGATAATATAATGTACATCAATGTGAAATGTGCCATTTGGCTTTATTGAATACTTTTGCTTTTGGTACTTAAAGTAGATTTTGATGCTAATACTTTTGTACTTTTACCTAAGTTCATTTTGAATGCAGGACTTTTACTTGGTCACAGAAACCCAAATTGAGTATTGGTAGGATATGGGATGTAAAGTCGTCTCTGATGTTGTATGGAGCCATATGGAGTCATATATAAAGAACATGTAAACATGTGATCTACGGATTTGAACAAATCACTAAAGCCATAGTTTCTCTGTTGGGGACAGTCTCACTGAGTGCTGCTGCTCTGATTTTTAGTTTATGGAAATGTAGTTATTGTAAATATTGACTCAAAAGTGTCACAGTACTAGTTCTGTGTTGGAAAAACTACAAACACAGTCCTGAAGTTCTATGGTTCTTTTGTCTGTGCATACTGACAGAGCAGTGTGACATTTGGTACAAAGAAGATGGGAGACTTTCCACTGTGTGTACTTTTACATGGAATGTCAGCAGTGTCTCTATTAGACACGTTTTCCACTGGTCCCCTCCTCCCTAGTGTACAGTACGTACACTGGTGTATTTTCCCACCATGCAGAGCACCCGGTACTCTAAAGGGGATAGGTGGTGGAAAACTGGCATAAAAACCTATTCCATAATGGATAATCTATTTCAAGAGAAGCCACCCAGTTGCTTTGAAGGCTGTATTTGACCAGAGCTTGGACTCCATTTTCAGGCCTTCATAATAACATGGTACTATTGCTGGCCACTCATTTTCTTCTTCACATCATGAGGACTGTCTTCAACAGAGGGAGGGTTAAAAATAAGTCTCACCAGATGAGACCCTGCCCTTTATGAACTGTGACACTACAAGAAGGAGTTGACTCTATATACTATAAAATGTGCTCTCTATAAATCCATCCTTTAACCTGCATGTTTAGCACTACATCATGTTTAGATTTGAGTGTTTTGTTTCATCCCAGCAACAGATTCAGTAACAGTTCCAGATATTAAATGAATAGTTCAAACGTCTCACTGAAGAGAATGGGACTGAACAAGCATAATACTTTTGTATACAGTAAAACTTTGGTGCTATGTAAGTACTATTTGAGTTTATAATAAAAAAATGCCTCATCAACAGTCTATTCATTTGTGCCCTGAGTAATACAATATAAAAAATACTCCATGAAAAGTAGAGCGTTTTTGTTGGTTTACTTAAAGTAACACAAGTAAAAGTAGCATTGATGCATGAAAATAGCTTGAGTGTAATTAAGTTTACACACGAGTTATTAACTACTCTGTAGTGTAAACATGTTTAATCTTAAACTCTGCATATAATAATAGCTCATCGTATCTACTCATACTCCTAATATTCAAAGTATTTATAGATATCAACTAGATTCAGTGAAGTAAAATGTACAGCTGCCTCTGAAATGTAGTGGAGTAGTAGTAAAAAGTAACACGAAATAGAAATAAGTAAAGTACTAAAGCAGCCCTATACTCAAGTATAAGTATAGGGCTACTTGTGGTAACAGCAGATGCTGACATTTAAGTAATATTAATAAGGTTTGCCTTTAGTAATTACCTTGCATATTCATTTACTAGCATGTCATGACAATGATGCTAAAGACAGAGAGCAAAAGTTTAAAACCTCTGATTCACAGTGATGTTCGCATAGTCTACTGGCTCCCGTGACCACTGTGTAATACTACAGTAGTTCACTGTCCTAGCGTTATTTCTCAAAAGACACCAAATTTTGTAGTATACAAGCCAACACAGCCACACTGTGCATGGAGCCATCCACTTTTTGTGGGTGCCAGAACCACATGTGGGGTGAATACTAGCAGTAATGTTAGCTTCAGGACTGGGTGTCTCCCATGCTTCCAATAGATTATAGGGTGGCAGGCTGTCACATGTGATTTGTGTGCCATGGCTGGTTTTGAAGTTTACTTTTGGGGTGTAACACAGTGGCCACACACATTGTTAAACACCATGTGCTATATAAGGCTGCTGGGTGGGGCAAAAGGTTATTATATGCCTTGTAATTGGGGTCTCTCCTTTTTCATTAAAAGCTACTGCAACTGGGAACTGACATCTAAATTGTTCAAATTGAATTAAAGCAAGGCTGCAATTCCAGCTATGGCACAAGCATGCACAGTCCGTATATATCATTCAGAAATATTGTTTGTGATTTCTATTTAAATGTGTTAGAGCTTCATCGTCTTTCATCTCTGAATGTCACCTGATGCTATGCTGATCGGATGCTGTGACTCACATCATCATAACACGAACACGTAGTCTCCCGGCTCGTGCCTAATCCAACCTAATCAAACTTTTTGGATGAATATATATGAATAAAAAGACATATACCACAAACAGAAATCCATATACAGGCTATGCATGTCGAATAGAATTCGTATCTAAGGTGCATTTCTATATCTGTAAGCCAGACTGATAAAAAGTTGAATGTTATCAGGAATATAAACCTAACCAGGCAGCGCATCCTATTAAAGTTCACGCCACAGTTAATCTGCCATAGGATGTTAATAACAGCTAGGCTAACCCAGCACACAGGATGAAAATCTGCATTTAATTTCACGTTGTACAGCTCATAGCATCCTACCTGCCTTGCTCGGGCCTCCTACTGCCTCTTCCTGTAGCTGCGGTTCCTTGAATCCCTGATGCTGCGCCCTGTCGGATCGCTGCTTCGCTCAGGCTGGACTGTTACTGCTACGACACTGAGTCTCGCTATGGAGAGACTGGCGCTCCTCCCAAGCTCCACATATTCTCATTCAGCCTCACATCCCCTTTAATTCAGACTCGGTCCTGTAATCAGCGCAAGAATGGCCCTGTTCATGTAAAAGAGGTGCTCTGCAAGACTGCAGTCATCTTAACAGTTAGTGGAGTAGAACAATGTCGTATTATTTGTGCGTAATTGTGCATTTTTAGGGAGACATAAAATCTTCTGTTTACTACCACGAACATCTAAATTGTTCAAATGGAATTAAAGCAAGGCTGCAATTCCAGCTATGGCACAAGCATGCAGAGTCCGTATATATCATTCAGAAATATTGTTTCTGATTTCTATATCACAAACACGCGGTGGTTAGCGCTGTTCCCTCACAACAAGCAGGTTCTGGGTTCGAGCCCCGGCCAATCTGGGGCCTTTCTGTGTGGAGTTTGCATGTTCTCCCCGTGCTTGCGTGGGTTCTCTCCGGGTGCTCCGGCTTCCTCCCACAGTCCAAAAACCTGCAGCATAGGTTGATTGGTGTCTCTAAATTGCCCGTAGGAGTGCTTGTGTGTGTCGTCTGTGTGTTGGCCCTGCGATGGGCTGGCGACCTGTCCAGGGTGTACCCCGCCTTTCGCCCGCAGCTGGCTGGGATTGGCTCCGTGACCCCGTTTGGGACTAAGCGGTTTGGAAAATGGATGGATGTTGTAACTGTTGTAAGTAACTTCTCATAGCCTATTTATAGCCATATGATCAATTAAATTATACTTGTTTCATTTTCAGTACATGAACATTTAAGTCATGTAAACAATAATTAAATCTCGTTATATCTTTAGGAGAACTTGATTTTCCCTGCAAGTAAGAAACTCTCTGTTTTACAGCTACTGGTTACAGATAAGTTGAGTCATTGAGCCAGTTATTCTCTCGAGATACATAATAGCTGTGTCCCAATTCAGGGGCTGCGTCCTTCGAAGGACGCAGTCTAGGAAGGCGTGGCCATTGTACACTTGAAGTCCGAACCATGGGCCGACCTGAAATGAGAGTTGGAGCCTTCGTTGCCCGGTGAAGGAAGGACACATTTCTCGGCCGCATTTGAAGGAGCCTTCCAAATTGTACGGTCTTGTGCTATGACGCAATCGGTCTTCCAATGCAGCCTTCGAAGGACGCGTCCGTTGAAATGGGACACAGCTAACGATGCAAAACTGACATCAGATCAGTATTTCTTCCGCACCGACGTCAGACTGAGGAAATGCGTCACTCCATCACCGGTGACGACGTGGCTGCTAGTAAAACTCTCCTCGGTTCGTGTGCCAGGCTCGTCATACGTACCTGTTAATAAAACCAAAAGACACCAGCAGTAATAATAAACAAGGAGCAGAGGGGCTTGTTGCTAGGTGTGTTTGAAAAGAGATAACCGATTGAACTAGCCGCCGACTGCTGCCAGCCATGGAGACATATGGCAACTCACACAAGAAACAGAAGCTGAGCAACACTGCTGCAAACTGGGTGAGTTTTATTTTACCGAGTTGTGTTAATTCAGCATTTTGATTCATCAAGTCTCTCCCGGCCTGTCCGTCTCCACTAGTCAGCAGCCAGTGAGCTAACTAGCCGCACAGATTAGCTAATAAGCAGATTTAACATTATAGCTAACGTTACTGCTATGCAGTAAAGCTAGCCCTGCGATGTAAAGCCTTGGTTGCCGTGCTCACGACCACTGCCCACCTCCGCGACCGAAAAGTGGCTAATATGTTCATCACTAACGCACTTAACTTATTCTAATGCAATGACATCAGTTTGAATAACTGCAGGGCTCCAGACCAACATTTAATACAGGAAGCATCGGTGCCACTAAGTTTCTTCACTTCTGTTTTGCAACGTAATGCAGAAGAATCAATATTTTTTGTAAACTATTTAAAATAACCTTACCATCCAATGTGCATAACCTATATTTATCATTAAATTCTGTGAGAGGAAGACTTTTAGAACACAGTAAGTGGGAAAATCACTTCTGGAACAAGTTTCCACCTCTTTTTATGTAGTCTCTGTTTAGTGCTCTGTAGCCTCCAGGCAACATGATGATGTTGATGATTAAATTGTGCACATGATTTGCCGTTTGGGTAAGCGATTTATTTTATAGTTAGTTTTTCTTCTGAAGAAGAATTTCTGCTCTTTGGTGTTGGACTTCATGCACAGTTCATCTCTCTCGCTCACCTGGCTAGAGAAGTAACAAGCTTCCAACACATAAATAGGATAAGGCTATCTACCTGATTTAAGCAGCTGTCTGTGCAGATTACATTTCAAATGCGCCAAAGCAAAAAACTGACTCAAAGTATAAGAAGGGGTCCACAGATGACACGTGTGTTTCAGTGTGGATTGACACATTTGATATATTGGAAGTCTCTGCTTCTTGAGACAGCTGAATGACAGACCTGCAGATAAACATTAAGATGACAGTATCGTAGAAATTGTTACGTCTGTCCAGCATTTCTACAGTGAGACAAGCCGTTCCTGCATAACCTTTTTTGTAGGTGCACCCAGTCGCACCCTTCTTTGAAAACAGTTGGTCACAAGATACGAATGATGATCACTCACAGTCTGGAGCCCTGAAAATCCTTGCAGCCCACTTGATGGTTTCAGGATCAGTGGCGACAAAACCTTTATTTGTATTTGCCAGGCAGAGGTTTTGTTTGATTAGTACTTAAATGCACGGTAATTCTGTGCTACAGTATTAGTACATTGTGGCCTTCCGAGATCCCACAAACACTACAAACAATATCAGGCATACAGAGCCAATATACATAGTATCATTTCAGGGTATGCAGCGTGCAACTAATGTTACCTATCAAGCTCATCACGTCAGCCGAAACAAGCGTGGGCAGGTTGTGGGCACAAGAGGAGGATTCAGAGGATGCACCGTTTGGCTGACTGGTAGGTTGTGTGATGTTACAAAAATACATTTCAGGGTGCCTCTAAGTAATTTTTTCATAACCCTTTTGTTTTCCCCCCTGTGTAAAGGTTTGTCCGGTGCAGGGAAGACAACGGTGAGCATGGCCCTGGAGGAGTACCTGGTATGCCACGGTATCCCCTGCTACACTCTGGATGGGGACAACATCCGTCAGGGGCTGAACAAGAACCTGGGTTTTAGTCCAGAAGACCGAGAAGAGAACATCAGACGCATTGCTGAGGTGGCTCGTCTTTTTGCTGATGCTGGGCTGGTTTGCATCGCCAGCTTCATCTCTCCCTACAGCAGAGTGAGTGACTCACTAAAGAAAGCATCAGATGATGATGGGGTTAAATATAGCTGAGCTTCACTGATACTGTAGAAAATTTGGCTCTTGTTTTGTTACACAATTTTTACCAAACCTATATTTTGGTACTTTTAAATTCCTTAAGGAACAGTTTTCTATCACCATCCTTCATTATTATTTTTCTGAAAATGGTGAGATGATTATGCTAGTCTTTAATGCAAGAATACAAAGTTATGATGTAACTTGATAAAGTAGACCTTTGGAGGTGCGTCAACTGAGGGGCAAAACTCAAATCCTGGGGTAAAATGCATGGTTAATATACACATATGTAAATTCTGTTCTTGATTATTCAAATACTTGATTCTGTCTATTTTTGAGTACTTGGAATTTATCAGGATGTGTGTGCGGTGCTTGTTCTCATGGCGTTATGCTGTCTGTTCTCTATTGCTGCTTGAGGTGCTGAAATTTGTTTATCTAGATATGTGTGTGGTGTTTGCTTCTCATGGTGTTATGTTGTTTGTTCTCCATTGCTGCTGAAACACTGAAACTTCCCCATTGAGGGATCAATAAAGTACCTACCTACCTACGATTTAAAAACTGCTCAAAAATTTAAGGGAACGCTTAAACATCACAGTATAACACCACGTGAGTTAAACTTCAGGGATATCAGTCGGTCCATTTAGGAAGCACAAGTGACTGTGAATCAGTTTTACTTGCTTTGGTGCAAATGAAAGTGACAACCAGTGCAATGGAGAGGCAAAAGCAAGGCAATCCCCAAAAAAGGGGTGGTTTCACATGTGGTGGCCACAGACAAATGCTCTCTCCTTGTCCTTCCTGACTAATTCTTCTCAGGTTTTGTGCTTTGCTAGTGTCTTTGTCAGTACTGGTAACATGAGGCGGTACCTGCAGCACAGTCAGGTTGCACAGGTAGTCCATTTACTCCAAGATGGCAGTCATAGTGCAGTTGCAAGAAGGTTTGCTGTGTCTCCTGGTACAGTCTCTAGAGCATGGAGGAGATGCCAGGAGATGAGCAGTTACACCAGGAGAGCCGGACAGGGCTGTAGAAGGGCACCAACCCAGTAACAGGACTGGTATCTGCTCCAGGAACGGGAGGAGCACTGCAAGAGCCCCGCAGAATGACCTCCAGCAGCTACTGGTGCACATGTTTCTGACCAAACTGTCAGAAACAGACTCCAGTGGGGCCCCTTGTCCTCTAGTACTGTGCTCACGGCCCAACACCGTGCATCTCGACTGGCATTCACCAGAGAACGCCAGAATTCACAGGTCCACCATTGGCTCCCTGTTCTCTTTACAAACGAGAGCAGGTTCACACTGAACACATGTGACAGGTTTGAAAGAGTCTGGAGATGCTGTGGTGAACGTTATGCACCTGGAACATCAGAACATGACCGGTTTGGTGGTGGGTCAGTGAGGGTCTGGGAAGGCATATCCTGTGAGGGCTGCACAGACCTCCATGTCATAGCCAGTGGTACCCTGACTGCAGTAAGACCTAATTACTGCACACGGCTGTGAATGGTGATGTCTTCCAGCAGAAAACAAATGATGATCTTTAAAAGCACACTATCTGTCACTAAATCTCATCTGTACCTTGCTGTATATGTTGTTTTTGTCAGGATCGACTCAATGCCAGGAAGATCCATGAGGCTGCAGGGCTGCCTTTCTTTGAGGTGTTTGTGGATGCCCCGCTGGATGTCTGTGAGCTGAGGGACGTGAAGGGACTGTACAAGAGAGCCAGAGCAGGGGAAATAAGAGGTGTAGTATCTGCAGACTGTGCAGTGCATTAGTATTTCCAAGGCTTAGATTCTCTGGCTCATATACATTTACATAGTATTTTGACCCTCAAGAGGTTGCGTCAAAATGTACCTTAAAATTATACTTTGTTGTGAAATGCACTGAAAACAGTGAGTACAAATAAGTGGTTTATAATGTTTATAATTAGCTTGTAATCAGTTTTTTTTATCCGATACATAATCTTGCCCCATTTATGAGCCTGGTATGGTTACGTTTAGGTCAGCATAGACCAATAAAAAACAAGCAGGCCTAGGGTGCTATAAATTAAATTCTCCTCTGCTTTTATCGAATTTTCTTTAAGGTAACAGTGCACAACTTCTTCTTTCCTGAGTTTGTGTCATTTCTGTAGGGCAGATTGGCCTTTGTTCAAATTTCTAAACCTACTCGTATAGTAGTCTTTGATTTTAGAGTATGGATCAAGTAGTTATTAATCATGGTTGTGTGGTTATTGATTAAAGGGTATTTCAAGGGAAACAAATATCTGGCTTACATGTGTTGTTGGAGCACTGATATTCCATACACTGTAGTTTTTTGTTTGTTTGTTTGTTTGTTTTAGTACAGAGCTCAAACTTTGCATTGTACTCTCTGTATATCTTTTATCAGGTTTCACTGGAATTGACTCGGAGTACGAGAAGCCGGAGGTCCCAGAGCTGGTGCTGAAAACCGACTCCTGCAGCGTGAATGAGTGTATACAACAGCTTATTGACCTGCTTCAGGAGAGGGTGAGAAGACTAACTGCCCTCCTTAGTTTACTTTAGCTTAGCCCTCTTCATCCTCAATGGGACTTAGGGCATAATTGAACCCATTGGGAACCTTCTTGTACAGCGTGATGTGTCTTGCCCCATGTCAAGCCCAAGTCTTTCAACTCAGCTGTCCCTGTTCCTGAGCTGGAAAAGAATAGCTATTGTACAGCTGGACGTTTGTTCTAAGGGTGTACTGCTTCGACTTCCAGTTTGGCTAAAGTCTAGTAAAAGCACTGTGAGCTTTCCCTTCTCTTGTTTTGATGCTGTTTTGTGCTGTGTTGTCCTTACAAGATTACTCAGGTAGGTGAATTCCTCAACGAAGTCGAGTGGTTCACCGTTCACTGCAATTGGTCCAGCTAGAATTTTGTTGATGGACAAAACTTGAGCCTTGGAGATGCTGATGTTCAATTCAGTTTTATTTGTGTAGCGCCAAATCACAACAAAAATCATCTCAAGGCACTTTACATAAAGGAAAACCCAACAAGTGGCAACAGTGGGGAGGAAAAACCCCCTTTAAAGGAAGAAAGCTGTGATAGAACCAGGCTGTTTGATGGTGACCATCTGCCTTGACTGGTTGGGATGAGTGGATAGCAGAGAGAGAAAGGCTGTCTGCTTAGCTAAGCTAATCAGTCTCCTTAGATGTGTTTAAAATATGTTTATCATGCTTAGAGTCAACTGTTGAGATTCAGACTTGAGATGCAGTGTTGCCTTTTGGCCACTAGGGGTCAGTGAAGTCTCATAATTGTATGGCTGTTGATGTCACTGTGTCTACCCTGTATCAGGTATGTCAATATTTCTTTAGTAAATAGGAAAGCTCTACCAAAGTCTTGAATGTTTGGGATGTTTTCTCATGATTTTTGTAGAATAATTAATTTCACACTCTTTTGGTTCCACAGGATATAGTTCCCATTGATGCATCTTATGAAGTAAAGGAGCTGTATGTTCAGGAAAACAAACTGGACCTGGCGAGGGCTGATGCAGAGACTCTGCCTGCTGTACAGATTGCCAAGGTACTTTTGAATTTTAAAAAGACTTTAATACATTTTATATTAAGTTAAACTATAAACAGATCAACTACGGTCTGTTACACCACTATTTATGTGCATATTATTAGCACTGTTAGTCATTTTTCTGTCCAGTTTTTCTATCTATCCTTCATATGTAACCTTTGTAACTGTATGTCTGACCCTCAGGTGGATATGCAGTGGGTGCAGGTGCTTGCTGAAGGCTGGGCCACTCCTCTGAATGGTTTTATGAGGGAGAGAGAGTACTTGCAGTGTCTTCATTTTGACTGTCTGCTGGATGGTAAGAAAATCCTAACATGTCATGTTAAAATTTGAGTTTTGCTATATTTTACAAAAGGGCACTAGGTGGTGATGAGTGCTCACAATGTGGATTAACCAGAGGTAGCAGATGGTTTTGTTTTGGGACCTAAGTACACATTTTCTCCAACAGTACTTAAATGTAATGTTGTTTTTGTAAATCACTTTATGGCACCGCCATCATGCCTTTCAAATATAGCAGGAATTAATTAAATATATGCCCTGTTGTGAGCCTATATAAACACAGAGAACTAAGATGGACTCTTAGCCAACCTATTGAATCCTCAAATGTATTTCAGCTGTAACTCTTTGCTTCCCTCTAAACGTTCCACTTTATTCAAGTAAAACTTGAACACTCTTGATTAAACAGAGCATTAAATTAGATCAACAGATATTCCCTGTGCATCTCAGTGCAAGCTGCAGTACATACTGTGCACTGCTGAATGTGCTGAGAGACTTAAATAAGATTAGGGTAAGGGTTAGGCACATAGTGGTTATGGTTAAGGTTACAGTAAGTCTCCAAGAAATGAATGTAAAGTCCCCACACAGGATGAAAACAAACATGTTTGTTTTACTGAAACCAGCTTTAAGCTCTACACTGTGAGAGAGGGGACCGGGAGAGGGTCCAGGGGAGAGGTGGGTGTGCAGCAACAGTCAGTGTCCTCTCTTGTCTGCCTGGTCCTGCCTATCCTAGATCTGATGTCTTGTCAACAGTATGCTATTCCCTGTTAACCTGGGTGGCAAAATGAACCCAGAGAACTGATCCAAGCCTGTGTGGACTGCTGACTACTGATCAGTGCACCAGCCTTGAAAATGGTGGCAGGACTGTTGCATTGCCTGCATACAGTATGCACTATACAAACTAAATGGAGGCCCACTTGCAAAAACATTGTTCTGTAGCACATAGTAGTCAAAAGCTCTACAGGTTACCTTTTAATGCAGCTTGAACTCAGGGATTGTGCTTTGTCAACATATAGAGGCCAACAGACAGCATCACATGTCCATGGGTTTTAGAGCAGAAACAACTAAAGTTCTTTTTGACAAAAAGAATCTATCAAAGTTGATTATCAGTTAACAGTTTAAGTATTTTTTCAAGCAGAACATTCTCTGATTTTAGCTTCTTAAATGAAAGGATTTGTTGCTTTTCTTTGTCATATTTGATAGTACACAGAACATCTGAGTTTTAGACTGCTGGATAAAACCTCTGGGAAGCTGTCATGATCATATTTCACTATTTTGTTATATTTGGTGATTAAAAGAGGAAATTATTTGCAGATTAAATGATAATTTAAATAAGTTTCTGGTTAAATGCATGTTTTCTCATCATAAAAATGGCTCTGTTGCTCCCTGTCCTAGGAGGTGTCATCAACCTGTCAGTGCCCGTGGTGCTGCCGGTTTCCACTGCAGATAAAGAGCGTTTAGATGGTGTGACAGCCATGGCTCTGGTCTATGAAGGCAGACGAGTTGCCATCCTTCGCAACCCTGAGTTTTATGAGCATCGCAAAGAAGAGCGCTGTGCACGTCAGTGGGGCACCACCTGCAAAGACCACCCCTACATCAAGGTAAAATTTTGAGATGACGCATTCAGAGTTAGGGTTTTTATTCTCTGAAAATAGGATTTACGGTATAGGTTAACGTGTTGGAAGTGATATAGAAGATTCAATAGCTTATCCTGCAGCATCTGCAGACCGTCTGCCTCAGTGTGCTGTGTGTTAAAAGCAACACAAAGCAAACTGCCTCCCCGGATTCAGCGTTGACAGAACACAGATCCATCCGAGCTGGCCTTTTCACATTGCTTATGGAAAGACTGAATAGGTGGTGGAGTTGAGCTTTTCTCACAGTCTGTCAGCACGCCCAGTGTAATCACTTGATCTTTTTGATCCACCCTCCTTGTGCAGGTGTTATATTTGGAGGCTGACTCTCTCACTCAGCCTCCACCATATGTGTTTGAGATCATTGTAGGACTCAGCTGAACATGTTGTGAAATCCCTACCAGCTCCCACCTTTCACCCTTCTTCAGATAAGCCTGGGAACATGTTTCCAGTCTCCATTTGTTCATTTTCTACTGCTTAGTCCCTGAACGGGGTCACGGGGGGGGGGGCCGGAGCCAATCCCGGCCGGCAATCGGGCGAAGGCGGGGTACACCCTGGACAGGTCGCCAATCCATCGCAGGGCTAACACATAGACGAACAACCACACACACACACTCCTATGGGCAATTTAGAGACACCAATCAACCTAAGCTGCATGTCTTTGGACTGTGGGAGGAAGCCGGAGTACCCGGAGAGAACCCACGCAAGCACGGGGAGAACATGCAAACTCCACACAGAAAGGTCCCGGGTGGGGCCCGAACCCAGACCCTTCTCACTGTGAGGCAACGGCGCTAACCACTGTGTCTCCATTTGTGTTGCCTTCATTTCAGTGGCAAGATAACATCCTGAAACCACACCCTGCAAAAAAGTTATGTTGACTTGCTTTAACCAAACATCCTGCTACTGCTGAGAAAGATCATCGTCAGATTTACTTTTTATAACTCATTGGCTAAATTTAGAGCCCATTGCTAAAAATGCTGGAGGATGATTAACTTTAATGCCAACAGCAGTCTGAATATTTCACACCATTTGACTATAATTTTTATTTTTTCCCCACCCTTTTTTATCATCAAATCTGGCTTGATAATGTCTTTTAAGGTGCAAGATGCTGCAGTTTCTTAAAACTGGTACCGTGACTGCCCAGTATCAACACCTGATGCCTAAGCACCGGCTTTAAACAAACACCAAATACGCTGCATTTCCACGACTGTCACTTTATCCACTCAACCTGTTACAGCTGAATGTTTGTTCACCTTGCTGCGATTATGGTGTCACTCATTAAAGAGAGTGTCTGTATGCTTAAGTGTATGTTTAACTCCCTGCGCCAGAGCCAGTCTGTCAACACACTTCTGAGTTGGTAGCGACAACATTTTTTTAAGATCCCGTGCCATTCCATCCAGAAACGACCTGTTCCATATTACATGTAGTTAATCCACTTTTTTCTTGTTTACTTATCTGTCATTCATACTTGAGCCCCCTTCATCTGAAACTATGGTGCACTGGCTGTTTATTTGGCTAGGGACCTTTCACATGTGAAGTCTTTGAGGCATTTATAATGGTTAAACAGAGCACATGTGTACACGTAGGCCTGCTCCTTTGATTTATCCACACTGACATTTTCCATTCACTTATTTTAGGAAACATTGCAACTTGTCTTTCCAAAGAATAAGACTGACACGTATCCTTCATGGCAGCAGACAGGTTGGATTAATTGGAGGGTGGAAAACAAATCACAACACATTCCTGAAAGCTTCTCACAACCAGGCCAAGTGGTTACTGATTACAACTTGTAGATTTTTATGTATAATCAATCTGTTTTAAAGAATGGAAGTCAGTTTTTTTTAATAATAAATTACATCAGTGAAAATAAATGACATGATAGATTTTTTTTTTTTCTTTTTCTTAAGTCAACTTGAAATCGTTTATCCCGTCACTGCCTGCCTCATTTGTGGCCTTTGTTTTGAGTCAGCCGCTCGTCTCAGTGTTGGAGTTTTGCTTCCATCATTGCCTAGCCTGCAGCAAATTGTCACTTTGTATCACATTAACATTTCACAGGCCAGTGTTTTCAGTAACTTTAGCTGTGGTTTCATTAATATCACAGAAGGCAGGCAAAAAATATTTCCTGAAACAGTAGCACTCTGACATTAGCACTCTCGCTGTTGTGGTCATGAGCTCATCACCAGGTTTTATTGTTGAATACAATCTTTTTTGTGCATCCTCTTGTTATTAAAAGTGAGGTTGTAAATGTGGCCAAATACAGAAGAACGCAGTGCAAAGTTGTGTTGACAGAGAGAGAGAGACTGATTTATGCTGCTGTGTGTGCGTGTCGGGGGGGTATTATAATTCATGCTGGCCTGGTTCCTGCATAGTGACATTTTTATGGACCACACTTAAGTCTGGATTATGTTTGTGTTGTGTTCACTGTCACAATCACTGTGACTTCTGTTTCAGATGGTGATGGAAAGTGGGGACTGGCTGGTTGGTGGTGACCTACAGGTTCTGGATAGGATCTACTGGAACGATGGACTCGATCAGTACCGACTGACACCCACTGAGCTCAAACAGAAGTTTAAAGAAATGAATGCAGGTGTGGGGCCAGGCTCTGTTAGTTTTTGTTTATTTTCTATCAGAATTAAATTAAAACGGCTCATGAGTCAAGGACTTTCAGACAGAGGGTAATGTCACTATATTTATAAACGACTGCCAATTTTTCTCCATGTAGACTTTGGGGAAAGGGAAGGAGGAGTCGGGGTAGAAGGGTCACATGAGAGAAAGCTTTGTGAGCTACCCCTTCACCAGTTATGACACATGCTGTACTGGCCAAGCACTTAAATGCTTGATTGTCTCTGGGTCTTGTACAGATGTATTTTGTCTCATCATAACAAACCCTTTGCCTCCTTTATCTCTATTCAGATGCTGTATTCGCCTTCCAGCTCCGCAACCCGGTCCACAACGGCCATGCCCTTCTGATGCAGGACACCCATAAGCGTCTCATTGAGCGAGGCTACCGCCGGCCTGTTCTGCTGCTCCACCCGTTGGGAGGTTGGACCAAGGACGATGATGTGCCGCTGCCTTGGCGAATGAAACAGCATGCGGCTGTGCTGGAGGAGGGTATCCTGAATCCCGATTCTACCATTGTTGCCATTTTCCCCTCACCAATGATGTACGCGGGGCCAACTGAGGTAAAGATGGTCAAGGGTGTTGTATTTGTTTTAGGGTGCTGCAAAACTGACAGGGAACAAAAATGAGATTGTGGCACTGAGTAATGACAATAAGCGCAGAGACAAGGACTGTCACATATGCAATGGCAGGAAAAGGGATTTATAGTCGTCTTGGGGCACTGCGTAGCTGTGCTGCTTTCCATGCCATGCACAAACCTCTGCGACTGAGCATAGCTGGAAACCTTTTAATCATTCACTTACGACAAGTTCTGGAACAAATTATTGAGAGCAAATTGGAGGCTGGTGGATGTTAGGCAGCGAGTTTGCTCGGTTTGTATTTCTGAATGGGAGGTTTAGAGACAGACTCAGCTCCACTGTTACTATCATTGTTCTGGCCTTGTTTACCAGTTAAAAACAACATATGCCCTTAGTTTATCTGTCACTCAAAATGTAAAACTGCCTTTTCCACTTTCAGCTGGTGTTCATAATTGCCAGAATGTTCTTGAGACTACAGATTCCATCCTGAGATGAAATCATGTTTTGTAACTTTAATCAAAAACCCTGCGTCTTAAACCAAGAACATTATTCAAATGGAAGTAGTATTAGTAATTACCAAACATGATTGTTGTTAGAGTGAGGGTTGTGGAGTTATTGATGATGACAAACGGAGCAAGAGCCTCAGCGCTTATGGTGAATGCCATAAGGGATGTCCAAAGGGAACAACTCATTAGAGACAGTCGTGGAGGTAGAGTAGGTCTGCTAATGAGAGAAAAGGGTACAGGTAACTTTTTTTTTTTCTAACTAGCTTTATATTTTAAGAGTTTAGTTAATCTTTTTACTTTCACTGAACACATTTTAGATAACATTCTAAGTTGTAGTGAGATATTGTAGCATCCAGAGAAAACAGGTTCCAGTCGCTGCTATATTAAAAGTAAAAATCTTTACAAAAATGGTGTTCTGTTAAATCACATACAACACAAAGGGCAAGTTGATCAGACACTTAAAACATCAAATATCACACACTACTTGGAGATTTTACATAGTGGACTAATATCAGCAGGACTCCCTGGCTCAATGCATCAGGGTCTCATTAACTATACATCATTAAAGACCTTCAACACCACTGACAAGCTGCCCAGCTAAACCAATTACACTGGGGGTGGATGCTGAGCACAGAGTAAACAAAGCTAAACCGTTACACAGATTAGTTTTCTTTTTAACAGGATTCATAACTTTTGTAAATGTTTGGCACAAAGTTTTTCTTTATAGTCTTTCAAACAAAGCGCAAACAAAAATTGCATGTTCACTTATTTTCTTCCCAAACTATTGAGTCTTTGTTCAGTCTGTTTTCTCCTCATCCACAGGTTCAGTGGCACTGCAGAGCTCGCATGGTGGCCGGTGCCAACTTTTACATTGTGGGCCGCGACCCTGCAGGCATGCCCCACCCTGCCACAGGAAAGGACCTGTACGAACCCAGTCACGGAGCGAAGGTCCTCACCATGGCCCCAGGCCTCATCACCCTGGAGATTGTGCCTTTTAAGGTTGCTGCTTACAACAAGGTCAAACGAGCAATGGACTTTTATGACCCCAAAAAGTGAGTACTTGTTCATATTAGAATTTCATCTTGTTTCCCACAGTCCAAGTTTAGTGGGGTCATGGAAAACAGAAAGGGTTTGAGTCTAAAGAAGGAGTGCTCACTGAAACTACACTAAAAGGCTTATTTGTAAATTTAGTCCAAAGTAATACTTCACATTTAGGCCAATTAGAACCAGCAGCCTAAACAGAAATTACATTCTCCAAATTAATTACTCATTAGGCTTGTCTTGTTAAAAAACAAAAACATCCATTTTCTTTCCCCTTTTTTTCTGTTTATAGTGAAATGCCAAGCCAAGAAAAACAGGAAGTGCTTTTTCTTACGCAGTTGGAAGGTTTGGTGGATTTGTATGAGCTTTGATGTTGCTCAAAAATTACAGAGACCTGCCATTAATTAGTCTGTATATGAGCACCGCACATGACTAACAAAAAAAACAACCCCAAATCATGCAATCTCATTGCCTCCCCTCCGGATCTGATTTAGTCTCCAACATCAGGTTATGCAACTGTAGCCGTGTTTGGCCAGGAACTAAATATGGCCAGAATAATCATTAGATTTCCTTTGTTTTCCATGATGCATATTTTTGACGTTATCTCCAAAGCAAATTGGAGCTTAGCGAGAACATTAAGTACTTCTGTAGAAAGCCATGACGGTGCTTCTTAAAATAGTGTTTCACCTAACCGAGGATGTGTTTAGCTTTCCTTGGCTTTGAAGGCGTAGCATGACCAGGTAAGAACACGAGTTTCCTCTAAATTTGAAACACCGTTAGTAATTTTTGCTTAACATGAGTTCAGGATTGCATCATTTATATATGTTACAGGTAGGCACGTGCCAGAAGAAGCTAGGACATTCGAGACGATCCGTTTGTGAGACAATCTGTTGCCACACTGATAGATGTCATCTTTTTTTCCACTTTAGGATAAAAACTTTAGACAGGGTCATTTTGTGTAATATTACAAGTAGACTGTCCAAATTTGTTTTAGCTAGAGAGGAAGCAATGAATTAATGATTGACACCAATATTAAATTCAAAAACTGAGATTCCATACCATACCAATTCTATAACATGCATTGTAGTTATAAAACATGGAAACAATCGCCTCATTAACCTTCAGACTTTCAGCCACATCTCAGACTGGCATAACATAAATCTAGCAAAATACAGTTTTATATGTAATATCATTGACCTTGAGTCATTGTCATTGGCTTGTTATTTAAGGGGTAAAGCTTGAGAGAAGAATAACTGAGAAGTTATTTATGGTATGCCATTCTCAAGCCCACTGACAGCAACTTGCCTAATTTCAGAAGGACTATGGATGCTTAGCTTAAAACTAGCAAGACCCCTCAGTCTCTCTTAAGTGCAATGACTCAGATCACAGCGGTCTGTTTCTAATTTGACACTGTATAAAATGTTCTCAGAAGAACTGGCCCGGAGCTCCTCTACCTTGTGCCATGTGAAGTTCAAGGTCTTCACAGATTCTTAATGGTTCAGAGCCACAAGATGTGCTCTCAGCACCATGTGATAACAATTAGACCTTCTACTCCAGAAATAGGACGAGCTTCTCTGAATGTAAGCTCAGTGGAGAGCAGTGTAAATGTCTGCTAACAAGATGTCTAAAGTCTTATTTTTCCTGACAGTAGTTTATAGACAAAGCAAGAGAAGATGTGATGAACTTGTGCTCGTGTTCTCCTCAGTGCCGGTTAGAGAGGAAGGCTGTGCTTGGCTGCTCGCTTCAAATGGAGTTGTTCATATCTTAAACTTTTGTGAACCAGGTGTACGCCGTGTGCAGCGAGAAATGTTTGGGCAAAGGAAATCCACAATCCGAATGTTTGAAAGAAGCTTTTTCTTCACGTAGCCACAGTTTAGTGGCTTGTCAGACGTGCGCAATACCGTAAAGTGATCATTTAGGTTAAAGTTGTCTGAGCTGCCAATCGAGGACATTGCACTTGTTTTTTGTCTATTAGAATCACTGAATTGAACAGAAACTGGTCAGCAGCGCTAATCTACTCAATGTCAGTAGATTAGCTTCACAAGAAGTTAGGCAGTTGTTAAAATCAACCTTTTTAAAAAGGGCAGTAGCGCTCCTATATTCATTCTTCTTTTTGGGAAATTGATTCTTGTTGGTAGCATCACCTGGAGTTGTTGGCAGACAGCGGTGTTTCCTTAATGAGAGCAAAACTTAGTGGGTTCTCTTTGGAAGTGTTAAGTCTTCGTCTACATGCAACCTTGGCCCTCTAGCATCTCATAAAAATCTAGGTGTTTCATTTGATAACAGACTGAAATTTGAGAAACAAAATGCTGTTAAATCTAGTTTTTTGCAGCTAAGGTTGCTTAGCGAAGTTAAACCTTTACTTTCTTTCAGTGATTTCAGGTTGCCATCCCTGCTTTTATTAGCTCCTGATTAGGCTAGTGCAACACTTTGTATCCTGGGCTCAGAAAAATTTCTTTTAGAAAACTTCAAATGGTGCAAAATGCTTCTGCACATCTCCTCTCCTCCCCCTAACGGTTACCTGTTCATTTTAGGATTCAGTTTAAGCGGCTGTTACTTAGATTTAAAGTAACAAATGCCTAGGCCCCACGATACCTTTCTGATCTTGTACAGTGGCATAGGCCTTCAAGAGCTCTCAGATCCGCAAATAGATTTTTGTTGGAGGCTCCTAGGGTCAAACAATGTCTATGGAGAGATTGAAATTTCTCGGTAGTGAAAGCTTTGTCTCTGCCCTGTCAGTTTAAATCCTAACTAAAAACCAGTTTGCTCTGGCCCATGGATCCTAGCAGAGTTTATTCATTTTTATGATTGTATTGTCATTCTTATTTCAGTTTCATTTGTGGAGTGCTTTAAATCAACACGCTGTTTTTAAAAGTGCTATATAAATAAATTCATTGTTTAGTGAAGACCCATAAAATACCTTAAAATTACACGCAGGTGGAAAATAATCAAATACATTTACTAAAGTACTGAACTTAACAGTTTGTATTTAGTATTTCTATTTTCTGCTATTTCGACTTTACTATAATTCAGGGGAAAATATTGTACTTTTACTCCACTACATTTTGATCAGTTTGGTTACTTTTCAGAAACTGATCATTAAAACAAGGTCTAGTATAATCATCAGACTTTTTTGATCCTTGGTGGAAAATGCTGAAGACTTCCATTATGTATTTTAAATTAGTTAAATTCAAAACGGCATGCAAGGTAGTTAAAATTCTAAATCTACCCACTATGCAACAGTAAACCAATATACATAATATTGCAGCTGTACTTTTTCATATATATTGATGCAAATACTGTTGTACTTCTAGTTAAGTAAACACTGAATGCAGGACTTTTACTTGTAACACTATTTTTTACACTCTGGTATTGATACTTTTACTTAAAGCATCAGTAATTCTTCCACCACTGATTACACATTTACTCTAAAGTATTTCAATCATATATGTGGGGTAGGGGTCAGCTGTACTGGCCTCACTTTCCAACCACCATTGCAATGGCACGCTGATGCAGCAACTCTCCAGCCACAGTGATTCAGGATGAAAGCAGTTGCCAGAAATGGTCAGTGTATGAAATGTAGAGAGTTCAGTTAGAAAAATATTCTGATACACAAACGATCATCACATCTATTTTCACCGCATGGGACGTGAAATGTTATAAGAGCTCTGGTTTGTGGAAATGCTAACTGGCCTGCTTGTATGCCTCGATTCCAACGCAGCAGGCAGTTATTGTTGGCTCATGTTTGCTGCGCTGTTGATAATCAATCTTTACACTGATTTGAAACATGGCTGTTATTCTTTTTCTTTTCTTTTTTTTTTTTTTAACTGCAGCCATCAAGACTATGATTTCATCTCAGGCACACGCATGCGTAAAATGGCTCGTGAGGGAGAGAATCCTCCTGATGGCTTCATGGCGCCAAAGGCCTGGGCTGTGCTGAAAGAATACTACAAGTCACTGGAGAAGGCTTAATGGCTGCCTACAACACCGAGAAACAGTGGGTTCTACTGATGTTCATAACAGTGAATGTGGGGACCACTCCGCTACTGTAAAACCATGCTCCAGCTTCAGTCACTTTTACATTTCAGTCATGAAACTTAGCTCATTTGTGTTCCCATTATTTAACTAAACCTACTGATAAACATAGGACAGAGCGAGAGAACCAAGCCTTTGTGTCTTTGCACCAACTTAAAGCTACAGTATGCAACTTTTTCCAAATATTTTTGCTGCAGAAATCTGCCCCAAATCTTGTCTTAATGTGGAGAGGTGCTGCTGACGCCTCCTGTGACCCAGACTCATTGAACAGCACTGGTGGCAGTGCAGAGGTGTCAGCTTCCTAAAGGTTTTGAGCAGGACTGACTGCTAAACAATCAGAGATTTTCAATTATTTCTGCTCAGTCGGTAAGTTTTACATTCTCATTTCTTGTTGGGCAGAACGTGGTGGAGCATAGTAGAGCAGGGAGAGGGAGCACGGTGCAGAGCACAGTGGGGTGGTAGTAGAGCAGGGAGAGGGAGCACGGTGGAGTGATTTGGAGTTTCATAATAGTGCTACCTTAAGTTATATACTGTAGCTTTAATGACTATTCTGATGACTGGTTGCAAAAATAGTGTAAAGATTTAAAGAACATGACTTACAGTAGTTTGTATGGAAAGTACTGCTGAACAGTGCTTGAAAGGTGGGAATATAATTTAGCATTTCTGATGTCCACATTTTCAAAAAAAGAATTACTGCACCCGCTAGAGTTCCCTGAACACCGAACAATTTGCTTTGGACTGTATGTTTCAAAGTGGCACTTGCTCAGTGTTTGGTGTACACAAGTATTTGATGTAAACAATGAGTGCCTTGGCGTTCAGAAAGTGGATTCACATGATGTCTTGTTTGAATTAGGGCGCACACTGACATGATGCGCTCCCTGACCCCTAACCATCACAGCTATAGTAGACGCCTAGCCCAACCATCATTTTAACCTTAACTCAAACAGTCCTTGGAACTGAGGACCAGGGAAAATGTCCTCTCACAACTAAAATGTCCACACAGCCACAGAAAGACATGTACACACACACACACACACACACACACACACACCCTTGTGCTTTTTATCCCACTTGTTAAACAAAAGGGTCCAGTAGTGAAACAGATCAGCATTAGAGGTTTTTATTGGGATATAGAGCCCAAACCTTAAACACCTAAAGCCAATTTTAACATCATATTTAGTCTATTTATTCTCTTCTAACATTGTTTTCTCCAATTTTAACACCATATTTAGTCTATTTATTCTCTTCTAACATTGTTTTCTCTTTTTATTAACTGTTGTGCATGTAGTGCTCTGAGCAGTCCTGATATTATGTTACATTTCCATCACTGTATTTTATTCCTTCATAGGTTACTAATATTTTTCATCTGGTAACTAATTTTTAAGAGTTTGTGTAATTAGAGTGTTGGTGGTTACCATCGAGGGATCAGATTTGTAATGTTGTCTAATAAAGAACAGTTTATTTTTGCTTTCTGTGATCTTCACGTTTGTTACACACTTTGGATGCTTGTTTTTTGCATCACAGAGTTTCACATACTCAAAGAATTTTAAATGACAGCTGTGGATTTCATGTACTTTAGAAACTAAACTCAGTGATGAGATGTCATCAACTTCTAGCTGCCTGTGATCTGACTAACACATTCATATTCTGACAGCTTGATAGCTCTAAATCTCCATCTTTGTGACTAGCTCAAGTGCACTTTGTCATCAACATGAACAGTGCACTCTTCAGACTTAAGTTTCTCTAATTTCGTAGGCCCTGATTATTAGTCAGCTGTATATTGAATGAGACAGAGCCTCTACTGACCCCAATCAGACTCCGATACACTCAGTGTGTACAAGGAGCTGCAGCTGGCTCCCAGATGCAATGAAAACGGAACATGTAGGGTTAAAACAGGCCGGGAAGAGTGGCGCTGTCAGAAATACCCTGGATACTTCATCTAATCCAACTCCCAGATGTAATGAAGAGACTTGCCAACAGCAATTTTTTTCCACCTTTTGTTCAATCTCAAATGGCAATCAAGCTGGGAACTTGGTACAACTTCAAAGAAGAGCTTTTTAACAGAGAAAATCAAATGATTCTGAAGAGGATTTTTGTTCTTTTCACTGTCTGGAGGAGGAGATTAGTGTTCTCTGGGTAATGCAGGTGTCTGTTACTATGTTTCTTTAACCTCCTGATGTTGTCTTACATGCAAGATGCTCAGTGTATTTTAGTTCTGGGTCCTTTTTCAGCTTGTTCTCCCCATAATCAGATCTTTCTTTGAAACTTTTCATTCTTCTGAGGGTGTTGTTACAGTGTGGCACACTGCCAGAGAAAAAGGCAGAAGATGCCAGAAGAATTTGTGGTGTTCTGACTACTGTTTACATGACTTATGCCTCCGTTCCCCTGCACCAACTCATTTCAGTATGAATGGCTGCGGTGCAGATTTTAGATGACAGTCAGTGAAACTGAAGGATGATGTGAGGCTAGACTTTACAGTTTACAGCCAGTGTCCTCACAATGCTAGATAGATGATGTTTGTACAAAAATGTAATGCAGTATGTGATTTATGCTATAGATGACAAATGCATTACATTATTGTAGTATAACATGCAAGGGCTTTTTCCTTGCAGGTGACATTATCACTAAGATTTACAGTATCTTAACTTGGTCACTTAGTATGATGTTTAAAAGCAGCACATTTCTTAGGTACAACTATATTTTATAAAGTATCTAACACAGGACTGGGGGATATTGCCACTTCAATTCATTTGCAGTTTAAGCTGAATATACAAAAAATAATAATTCTATAAAACTGAATTACTGGCAAAGTTCCCAAAAATGGATATTTATTTGGATTACTTTAGACAATGACTAAGATTTTAGCAGTTCTTGCAATTAAATTCTTCTAAAACTGCTAATAAACTCCCATCTACTGTAATTTTCTAGTTCTTTTAGAATAACAAACAACCCCTCAAGTAAACAGGGTGGTACTTGGTATCTGTACTGTCTACAATATTTTTCCTACATTAGCATCAAATTACATATAGTTATTTACAGGAAATGTTCTAGGAAATTAAGAAATTATGGGATCTATAAAATAAATCACCATATTGTTAGCTACACCATGATAAATGGGGTTAAGGTTTGACAGAATGATATCTGAAAACGACTAAAAACATGCATGGATGATTACAGTACTTTATAAAATGATTAGCTGAGAAAACTGCCAGATTAAAAATGTATTTACATAGATAATGAAAACTAACATGAAGAAGCAAAGCTTAAAAACTAAATGAAATGTATGGAATACTATAAGCGATAACCGTAAAGTGCACTGACAAAAACGTTGCATGTACTAGTACTAGCATGAGATGCTGTATCACTTGACTCTTGTAAGCCAATGAAAATATCAGCAGTTAGCCCGTCCCCTCGATGCACACATACAGCATTACACTTGCACACAAAGTAGTACGTGCTATGTCATCATACCCGTCACATTCTACACCTCTACAAAGGTTTTGCTCTTACATGGACTCCAGCTGCATTTATGTCCAGTTTCCTTCCTTCCATCTGGTTTGAGTCCCATTCCCCCACCCCCAAACCCAGTTATGGTAAAAAAAAACAAACATGCAACATGCAATGCAGTGATACAGGACATGGTTAAAATTTAAGGAAAGTTGTGGTTCTCAGTGACAGCACTGAGCTATGTGCCAGGCAAGGTCTGTGCTGTGCTCTTCAGCAGTAATGATTTTGTGATCCTCTGATCCTTCATGATCCACTGGAAAGAGTTGTCTCACATATCTACTGCTCAAAAAAAGGGAACACTTGCTCATCGCAATATAACACAACGCGAGTTAAACTTCAGGGATGTAGGTCTGTCCATTTAGGAAGCACAAGTGACTGTGAATCAGTTTGACCTGCTTTGGTGCAAATGAAAGTGACAGCTGGTGCGATGGAGAGGCAAAAGCAAGACAACCCCCATAGAGGGAATGGTTTTGCATGTGGTGGTCACAGACAAATAGTCTCTCCTTATTCTTTTTGATTGATTGTTCTCAAGTTGTTTTGCTAGTGTCCTTCCCACTACTGGTAGCACGAGGCAGTACCTGCAGCCCAGTCAGGTTGCATCAATAGTCCAGTAACTCCAAGATGACAGCTATTTGTGCAGTCGCAGGAAGGTTTGCTGTGTCTCCCAGTACAGTCTCAAGAGCATGGAGGAGATAATAGGAGAACAGCTGTTGTGCCAGGAGAGCTACACAGGGCCAAAGAAACAGGACCAGGATCTGCTCCTCTGTGCAAGGAAGAACAGGAGGAGCACCACGAAAGCCCCACAAAATGACTTCCAGCAGCTACTGTCCTCCAAATACGACCCATGCTCATGGTCCAGCACTGTGCATCTTGATTGGCATTCGCCAGAGGACACCAGAATTGGCAGGTCCACCACTGGCTCCCCATTCTCTTTACAGATGAGAGCAGGTTCATACTGAGCACATGTGATGTATGTGAAAGAGCCTGGAGATGCTGTGGTGAAGATTATGCTGCCTGGAACATTAGAACATAACCGGTATGGTGGTGGGTCAGTGAGGGTCTGGGGAGGCATATCCTGGGAGGGCTGCACAGACCTCTATGTCATGGTCAGCGGTACCCTGACTGCTGTGAGGTACCGAGATGAAATCCTCAGAGCGACTGTCAGACCTTATGCTGGTGCAATGGAGCCTGGGTTCCTCCCGGTGCAGGACATCGTCCAGCCTCTTGTGGCCAGAGTGTGTAGGCAGTTCCTGGATGACAAAGTTATTGACACCACTGACTGGCCCTCATGTTCCCCTGACATAAATCCAATTGAGCACCTATGGGACATTATGTATTGGTGCATCTGATGCCACAAAGTACCATCACAAACTGTCCAGGAGCTCAGTGATGCCCAGATCCAGATCTGTGAGGAGATCCCACAGGACATCATCTGCCGACTCATCAGGAACATGGCCAGACCTTTTCGGGAGCACTTTCATGCACACAGGCCACACACACCGAGTCGAACTATGAATTGAAACTCACAACTTGGATGAACCTGTGATTTCAGTTTTTCACTTTGATCTTGAATCCGATGATTTTGGTTTCCACTGACCATCGTTGTGTCATTTTGTCCTGAGCAAATTATACCATGCACATTAGTAAAGGTTTTCAACTTGAAAAATGTCTTTTAGAGCCAATGTGTGATTTAGTGTTCCCTTAATTTTGAGTAGTTGTACAGTATGTTCTTTTCTGAAATTTGAAACATTCCAGGCATTGAGTTATTTTAGAAAGTAAATTTTACAGCCCAGTAAAACCTCACCTGGAGTTTTAGGAGAGTGTCAGTGGTTAACATACTGTGTGGTTAGAAGTTAAGACTGACTGGGTTAGAAAGATTAGCATTTATCAAATGTGTTTTAATGAATAAATTTACATGGAAATATTTTAATGGTCTAATAGTTGTAAATGTCCTGCCACCTGGAGAGCACAGATGTACAGACAAAACTCCACCGACCCTGTATATCACCTCTTTAAGCTTCTCCCCTCTAGCAGGCGATACCCAACAATTCCCTCTTGCACCCTAAGGCTGTAAAACAGCTGAGCACTGACTGATTCCACCCCTTTAACATACATGCAGTGCACTTAACTGGGTGTTTTTATTGCCTTCCCTATTGTTTTACTGTACATTTTTTAATTTACAAATCTGTATTGAAGAGATTATATATATTGTTTAATGTTATCGGTTGAAGAACTCAGAGTACCAAGATGATCTCAGTTTTGCATTGCAGTAAAAAATTTTTATACAATTATCTTCAATCACTTCACAAGTCCAATGGGGTGGTAGTCAGAGAAAATCCATAAATCATTAGTCAGGTTGCTATAATATACTGTATGTTGTACGTTCCCCTCACATTCAATAGGATTCAGGAGACACTCCTCACTACAAGATGACAAGAGCCAGTCAAGAGATCATGCAAATGATGATTTCTGAGCACATAAAAGGAAAGTGTCTCTTTCTGGACCCTTATTCAACAAATATACTGTGGACAAAAGGTGGACTGCAAGTTTATACTACACAGCTTGCACGACCCTCCTCTCTGAGAGCCCTGACTACAGGATTCACAGAAAGAGGAAGCCATCTTTAACTGACACCAGCTATGTACAGTGCCAAGAGATCAATTACAGGGGCATGAGAGGACATTTATTTTTAAAATCACCCAGTTGTTCATAAAACAACAATACTTTACAGAATATCTAGGCTAAACTATTTCATTAACTGGAAGTTAGATTATTAAATCCACTTGCATAGTCTACAGTGTCAGGGACCTGAGTTCAGTCAAGTCTAACTGTTCAAGAGAAGCCATGTTTATAAGGATGTGGCCAAATGACAACATTTCAGAGACTGGCAGTTAGTACTAGAAAGTGACCAGGGAGTGATTTATGAAACATCAGATGTGTTTACCATCTGAAAACCTCCAACTCACATTATAATTCTCTCAAAATATATTAAGTGTCTAGAGCAACCATTTCCTGTGACAGAGCAGCTTCTTACTGTGACAGATTGGACTTGGATATATATTATCACACACACACACACACACACACACACACACACACACACACACACACACACACACACACACACACACACACACAGAGCTTTGTTGATGTATAACAGATTGACTTTGTTCTTTCACAGTGACTCTAATGGAGAAGAGTATCAATTACACATTCTTCTATAGTTCTGTATCCAGACATTTCAATCTGTGCACCAAATTCATTATGAAGAGGTTCAAGGTTTTGTCTCTTGACAGTGTCAGATTGTCATCTCAGTTACTCTGGTTTCCGTCTTTGGGACAGAGTGTTTAAATTTTAATAAACATTGAATCAGATTTGACTGGATATTGGAGTAACTTTGATTTAGGTGGTTTGTATATATTTTATATAAAGTTATTTGACTAACCTGTCTGGCCTTTCAACGAGTCCATTTTATGTAACTCTTCTTGTCAGTTCCTATTTGGAATTCACTGGATTAAGGAACAATTTACTACAAGACTGATTGCAGCACAACATTCCTAGATTTGAGGCTTTACAGAGTTCTCACATGTTGCGAGAGAACAGCCCTGACCACTGTTTGAAGTTAAAGGTCACGGAGCCAAGGCAGAGGATTAGCATATATCACACCTTTGTGAAACCAGTGCAGGGAGACAGAACGTGCAACACAACTAGTCTGTAAGGTCTCAAAGTGAATTTAGTCTGGGGAAGCTATTCAAAGAGAGAAATGTGCTATGGGAAAAAATTATGACTCATTAAGCGGCATAAAAGGTCACATTGCATTGACTTCAAAACCACAAAATAATTATTAGTATTTGGAGATGATTTGATTCCTGCGCGTTTTCAGTATGTGCTCAACTTTACACTATAATTGGTTAAATCTGTAAACACTAAGCTGCAAAAGAATGATCATATGGAGATCACAGTTCATGGAATGTCACATTTAGAATATTATTATAATTGTTTTGTGTTTTCTGTATTTGCAGCGCATTGCTTGCTTTAATTTGTTATGCTCAAACCTGTTATCCAAAGCAGCCTTGTACTGTACCATACATGGGTGAATAGTGTCCACCCTCTAAATAAAAATTAATCACAGTGTTGAGATCATTTTATCTGAATCACATGGGATTCCCTATTTTGGGACAGAACAAATCAGATTTGTTGCACAGATGTTGTCCTGACATAGGTGAAGCAAGAATGGATCAGCAGACAAAGAGCTGCTTGCTGAATTTCTCTAGAGCTGAAGTGACTAGTGCATTGTAGTATCTGGGCATAGAAATCAGCACAGGGGCTCAGCATGACACGCAGCATACTGTGGGGGGGAGAATGACTATGTTAACAGCGTATGTAACCAGTGTACCAAAAAGCTTTAAACAAATGAACAAATAACATAGTCCCAGAAGATGAGAAGGTCATTTTTGAGAGGCCTCAGAATGAGAATCATCTCCTAAATGGACAGAATGAGGGTCAGGGCAGTGGGGATAAAGACATCAGAGCGCAATTAAAGTAGTGGTGTCAATAAAGTAGTATAATTGTACGCCATATAATGGGCCATTCATTTTGTCTCCATTATATGAATCAGCAGTAAATACACTAGTTCTGCCAGACAAAGCTATGGATCATACCGCGCTGAGTGAGCCGACAGCTCGCCTGCCACACCCATCACATCTGCTGAGCTGCTTCACACCATCACTCACTCTGTATACCGACGATTGCTTGTTGCTACTGTTAGCAGATGTATCCATGTGAGAAGGCCTCAGCCCCAGGTCTTCACCATACGAGGGCCTAAACCACCACCAGCAGTAGAATTAGCTAGGTAACGTTCTTTTGTTTTCTTTGTTCATGTGTGTAGATTTAAGCTGTAGGTTGACTTTAGGCATTTGATTTGTTATTAGGTTTAGACGTTTCTAATTAATCAATGAAGCATGCACATTTGGTTAACTTTGTATTAATGTGTGTAAAATGTCTTTTTTTTTTAAGTTACTTTGCTCCTGGTCCATGGAGGGGGGTGGTCCTGACAAAAAGATTGGTCTGAGACAGCAGGAGGTTTAAATACCCCCCACTAGGCCTGGACTGCACCAAGTGCCCAAAACAAGAAAGGGGGGAGTTTGGGAGAAATGTATTTGTTTGTAGTTTATGTTAAAACTCTATTTGTCAAGTTATGTAGTTTTTGTTTAACATTTAAAGAAAAATATTTAGTTGTCAGCAGACTGTCTGTTCAGTATTTATTGGTAGATTATTTTGACAGCGTCTTTGTCCATTCCCTGTGTGTGTTATTGATTTGAAGGCCAGTATATGTTCCCCTGTGGGGGTCATTTGTTAGACAAGTTGGTTTTTGTTTGACAGATACAACAATTAACATAATATGCCAAGAGTGACTGAAAAATGTTTGTGGAGATTAGATGATGGAATTGTGTTTTTGAAGTTTGGAAAAAAAACGAGAATGCTCAATTCCTCCTCAAACGCTATATGGAAGCTGGTTTGCACAACCCAGCATCCATATAGTGTTAACCACTATCATATTCTGTGAATCATAAGTTGTGCTGCAGTTCAGTCTGAGTTCATGAGGTCTACTCATACATGAAGACATAATGAGTACCTGTGATTGACTTCCAGCCGCTTTTGCTCACAAACCAGTGTCGCGCTGTGGTTTCTGCCTCTCCCTGGCACAGCTCGTTCAGGCAATCTCAAGTTCCCTCGTATCATCAGATGTACTGCTATTGGATGCCACGATTCTGTTTGTCTTGGACATTGTTCTAGCTTTGATCATAAATTGCAGTAATTATTCTTGGCCTTATCCTTCCCTCTGGAAACAATGCCTGGAACAGGAGAAGCCGTTTTGTACACAAGCACCGACAGAGGCCTACGGTATGTCAGAGCACTGGTGAAGAGGATAAATAGCCTGATTAAATGCAGCCTTTATGCTTTTCATCCACAATGCACTTTTCAGCTCGGTTGTCAGTGTGCAGCCACTTAACAGTGGATCACTTAGTCCACATGTGTAACGGAACAGGGGGTTCTGTAATTGAATCAGATCTCTTTCTGCCTCCTCTGCCTTTCCTTTCATGGCTATGCACAAATAAATAAATCAACAGAACTTGAGATGTGACTACAGGGAATTCTTTATGGACTCCGGAAAACAGCAGCAATCACGCCTAACAGCAGGCTATGTGCTCATTTTGGTCCCCGAATAGTAAAGGGGGCCACGCAATTAACCCCGCACTTGCCACATAGTCTTTCAACTACTTCATGTAAAACCGTGTCCTTGGCAGCCTCCCCTCAACAGGAAACAAATGTCTGAATTCCAAGTTGTGTGCGCATATCATGATGAAATGTAATTAGAATTCCTGTCATACTACGTACGGTGTGCTTCCCGGCACATTCCACACCTCTGTCTCTGGGAAATTCTCTATTTATAACCATAAAACTGTTAATGATGTGAGATCCAAACCTACCAGTGGTGTTAGGGTACATTTTTTTAATACAAAGAGGTTGTGAAAGAGCAGATCATCCTCAGCTCTTCAATTTTCCTTGTAACACTGAATTTGTATCAGGGTATGCATTTTAAAGTTTTGTTTAAAATCATGTTAGCATTCCCTTAGTGAGCCTGTCCTTCCAGGACGGACAGTATCAGGTCTCAGCAAGTGCCTAAAAATGATATAATTACATTCCTACAACAAAGCAGGGATGCACGGATACAACTTTTTCAGACCAAGTACACGTACTTACATGTGAGTACTCTCCAATACTGAGCACTTATTGATGCAGTGTTTCTACTATTAAAAAAAAACTACAATTACCATAAGTGGAATGACTTTAGAGACAGTTAATTTCTAATAGTGATTAAATAGAACATTCTATGTAACAAGAGGCTGTGCATGTGACCAGAAGACTTTTTGCGATGCCACCATTCCTGTTGCATAACATCTGGCTGAATGTCTGCAGCCGCCAAAACAACACACTGTACTACTGTGGATTTGAACCTTTTGACACTGTGTTGCAAGGATTTCACAGCCCCCTGACCAGAGTGTCACTGTTTCGGAGCACATATGATCACAGGTCCTCTCTGCTGAACACACACGCGCTGCTGCTTTTAGTCCACAACAACTCAAACCATTTTCACACAGAGGTCATTTTAGGTCACCATTACTACAGTCAGCGTAATGAGCACCATGGGGGTTTGAGCGGAATCAATGGGACCAGGCGTTTTGACCACGGGGGGAGTGAAGACGTAGTTGTTTTTCGTTTCTTCAACAGGTGTTTAATTACTCTCTGCATTCTAGTTGGTTTTGTTGCACATAGTGTTGACGTCTGTGTAAAACACGACCTTGTGCCTGCGTCTCTGCATGAGACGGGGGGAGGAGCACTCACTCACACACACACACACACACACACACACACACACACACACAGAAGCTGAGCTTGCATTTGACTTTACTTTTGCTGTCGTCAATTATTTTAAAATATCCTTGAATCACTGACATGTCTTCAACTGCCATAGTACCTAGGAGCAAAGGAGATGACTAGGTAGTATTATAGAGCAGCAACATTCATGTACGTATAGGTGTGAAAGCATCAGGCTGTAACTCCTAAGACCGCTCTAATCATTTTCTGTTTAAAATGACAGTCAGCTTTTATTTTAAGCATGGCTGCACTTGTCCCTGGACCATAACCAACTGTTTATTACTGTTACCATGAAGACAAACTCCCATAATCTTGGTCATTTTAACCCGACACATTGTTAGGGTCACTGCCGCTGATGCGTTTCCACTGTCGGAACCCAACAAGCAGTACACCCAGTACTTCCCAGTTGGTCTCTCACACACTCAGCTGAGCAGAGCACATGAAGTATCACTCCATAGTGCAACAATCAGCCAGTAACAGAGACTAGATGAGCAGTTTATATTTAAAAACTGATTTCCAAATGCATATATTCAGTGTATTGATGAATAAACAGTACTTTTTTTGTAAAGTTTGAGAATGCTGAACCTTGACTAAAAGCTGTAGATCAGAGTAAAACGACTACTGACAAGACTAAATCTTACCAGTACAGCTAAAAGAGCTTATTTTGATCAAAAAAGATTCACCTTCAGCCTCACAGTCAGTTGTGCAACACTTGGGCTCTTTTCATTTCCACATCATTTATTATTGGAAAACATCTTTAGCACAGAACAAGGGTAACGTACACCCACCAACTGTATCAAATGTGTATCCCGAGGGAGACCATACGAGGTTTATTCAAAATGCCAACACATGATGATCCACCTTGAGATCATTTGTTCACTGACTTCTGCAAGTAAACACTGCTATTCAAGGTAAATACTGCTGACATTTCTGGGACCAGGATTTCATGTTGTTCACGCAGGTCAGTTCCGCCTTCACTTGTTACCACACAAGTATTGAAAGGGAAAATCCTGTTCTGATTTCACTGTTGTGAAAAACAGAGTTTTGTTTGAAATTTAGATATCACAAAAGGTATTGCAGCATCCTTGAAACCTCTCACAAACCTGCTGAGAGCAGCTAAAGAAGTGAGAATTAAGCCAAGACAGGAGCCAAGGTTGACCCCGTCGGTATGGATGGCATGATTCATGTGTACAGTGATTGGCTGATAGGTGAGCAGCCTGTTATCAAATCTGAAATAAAATCTTCACTTTAAATGAAAGCTGAGGACCCAGATGCAGACTTCAAGAAATTCAAAGTGTAAAAACAGACTTAATTTTTCAGGAAAAGCAGCAGCTGAGAAATCCAAAACTTTCAAGGTAACATTCACAGGGTGCAATAATTTACCAAAGGTTCAAGCAGAATGGTCAGAAACTCTTCACATACAACCGAGGAAGCTGATTATTTATAACAAGCAGAGCGAAACAGTCAAGGTATGTGGGCAAACAGGCAAGAACAAAACCTCACAGCAAGAGTAATAACACTTCTTTTAGTTACAAAACTCTTTCTTTTAGACAGGGAACAAAAACTTCTCAGGTGCAATAAGTCAGTAACAAAACTTAAAACTTGACGTCAGTGCAAGTATCTTTCTCCACAGGTTAAAGGTACCGTTAGCAGCACAATTCAACCACAGGTTCAAGAGGTAAATTTCTAAGATTAAAATGAACAACTTACTTGACGTTAGCTCCAGGCTCTCCTTCTTCTGTAAACTCCAATGTGTCTGTTCTTTGGGTGCTAATGCATTAGCATCATGCTCCCCTAGCACTACAGATACAGTACGTTTTGCATAGTTGGCACTGGACTACAGATACAGTACGTTTTGCATAGTTGGCACTGGACTACAGATACAGTACGTTTTGCATAGTTGGCACTGGACAGTCTTTGCGATTGTAAAATTACGTGCTCCCAAACTTTAAATGGTGTTCCACTATTAAACAGTCAAACTGAAATATTTGTGACCAATGCATGAGTCACTGAAAGCAACACAATAAACCGACAGTACAACAACAGCCAAACAGACCATTAGGTATTATATATGTTGTGCAAATAAGCAAGTTTTAAAGTTTATTTTAAACCCATAAATATAACACAAACGGTGGCTCATGCTTGACATTTAAGTCTTGTCTGAAAGGAATGGTTTAGTCTTGACATCACCAGCAAACCAAAAAGTCACTGCATCCAAGAAAAAGTTGCACACATAAACTCTGTAAAACCAAATGTTGTCACTTTTTAACACTTTTTTGGATGAATTAAAAAGCAGGCTATAACAATATCATGTGATGAGCTTTGGGGTCTTATCATAAAAATATATAATCTAAGCAGTTTTTTTATAAAAGGAAAATGAAAGAATCAGTACTTGGTTGAAAATTGGTTGAAAGTTTGTCAAATTTACAGTCTCTCACAATAAACAATTACAGAGACACAAACCACATGAATTGATTGCAAAATTTCTGATAAATTATGGGTTCAATGTGAAGACATTCAGTGAGAAGAGAACCCAAAGGAAAGTGTTGTCCAGAATGTCAGCACTTCATAAATTAAGAACAATGCTTCTCTGTTCGACTTGATGACAATACATCTATGATTTGTGGACTGAAGGAACATTTTAAGTACAGGGGCTCCGAACATTTGTCCTAACCAGATGCACAAACCTCCAAACTAATGTGAAAACATGATGAGTTATAGCAACAGCAGCATATAATATTGCACACAAAGAAAGGGCTTGCTGTTCACCAAAACTTGGCTCTTTTATGCTGATCCATAGTTTCTGGGGTGTGGAAAGCTGTTTTCTTCATATGTGATTTTTTTTTTTTTTGCATTGCCTGCATTTGACCAGCAAATGACTGAATTGTATTCTAGGGAGGTAATTTCCTTATAATTACTGATTGCATATTAATATTAATATTACCTTACATGAATAAAAATAAAAATAATGTACATCTTTCTGATCCTATCAGATTTAACCAGGGGTAGTATGGTTCCTTCATCGTTGACAGGTACTTCAACCTTAAACAAACCCTTAGAAGTAATTTTAAATTCTTATTTAATTAAGAGCAGCTTATTAAATTTGTGTCCAGTCAGATATACAACTGAAACAAAGATCAGTAAATATTTTTAGGTAGTTTATCATTTTTCATTCAGCCTTATTTCTAAACCTTAATTTATATTTTAAGTTCTCGGGGCTTGCCAATTTTTGGTAGAAAATTTAATGTAATAGGTGAAGGCGTCCAGTTTCAAATGGCCTGCAGCCATTATGTTAAAATTCTGGGAAATGTTTGGAGTGTCATTTACATGCAAGAAAGGAGACATTTTGTTCTGCGCTGTCGCCCGAGGAATGGATCTTCCCTCTGTGCTGTGGTTTCCCCTCTGACCACAGACACTTTGTTCACTTTCTCAAGGCAAAATTCCAACCAGCGTCCAAGGCATCTGCATGGCTGAGGAACAAAACACGCCCAATATGCATCACATCTGGTCCCTGGGAAGGCGATGGGTCAACATGCCTCTCAGAAATTCCCAAGACCCCTTTAGCATTCAAGTGTTGTCTAAACCACCATGACAAATGTGGTTCTGTGCTTCAATTAGGGCCAGCTGAAATGTGACCAAATACTTCAGGACATGACATGCTCTCTAAAAATGAAAATTTGAATGTGTTACTCTCACTGCCAACCCAACAACTGCCATTTACTTTGGCCTTATTTCGGCCTCGCTGCTTTTTAGTCTTTCTAATGTTTCGGAGACAATCAGGATAAATCATTGGTGTTTTCAAGTAGCAGACCTCCATGAAGTCTAACATCTGCTATGTAAATATGCCTGCCCCACAAAGCTCCACTTCACATCGCTCATCATGTTGTGGTGTCATATGCAGTCACTGAAGCTGTCTTATGTAACTTTACCAACCTCCTGTAACTGCGGCACCATCAGTCCACCACCAGTGTATTTTCACATTAGTCAAGGTCAGCTATCAAGTCTTTTTTTTTTATTTCCTCGTAGCTAAACATATGACATCTATTACAGCACACACTGGATTCACACACATACAGAGACACAAAGATAAACACTGTGAATCATAAAGTCTGTGTAGTCATGGCTTTTCTACTTGTACTTGGAACTTATTTTAAAGTCAGAGTCAACAGCCCTTCATCATTTATCTTGGGATTAATTTTTGTCGTTAGGTCTTTTTGTCCATGACACTGTTTGAAACATGTTGCTGGAAGCAAGAAATGCTTTGGCTTTGATTTTCACAAGTGAAAACGTAAACCTCACAGCACACAGTTTACACACAGAGTCGGTGGCAAAGTATATGGAATTAACTGCATTTTTAATGCTGTGATTACAGAGCTTCATTCCACTTGCTACTAGCAAAAAAACAAAAACCACCAAAAAACATTTACTGTATGTTGCAGGAAAATAAGTCTGTGAAGGAGCAAGCAACACACACTCCAAAGATTTCAAAAATAAACTTCTATTTTACATAAATAAAACACTTGTCTCTCACTGAAGGTAGACACAGAAATTACTTTGTAGTGACAGGTGTAATGGATGTTTTTTTTGTTGTTGAGTGAATAAGGTGCTACATTTAAGGAGGAAGTCAAAAGCATTCTTGGTTAGAGTTAATAAAAGATTGTGCTTTTGGTTAAATGCTAATTTAAAAAGTCATGTGTCAAGTCACTGCAGTTTTTTTTCTGAATTAAACCAACACCACAATCTGTCTCTAACCTTAACCATGTGCTGTCAGTGCCTAAACATGACCATAAAAAGGTTTTATAGTTGTCACAGGTTGTAATGCAAGATTGGACATTTTGGTGAAAAATAAATTTAATATTATGCCAATGAGCAGTTTGTTGATATGTTCCGTATCAGTAGCTTGTGACTTACATTACATTAATGAATGTTTCCCCATTATGTTCGTAACAAATGTGTTGGCATCATGTTTCAATCTAAAATCAGAAATTTGTATTATTTTTAGTATTTCCAAGGTTGATTAATTTTTTTCATCCAGAGCAAAATCAAACGGAACAGTAAAGCCAAAGAATGGAGGCAGAGGTATGAATGCAGATCCTCCTGTTGGGCAGTGATACTTTCTTAGCTATTAGCTAAAGGCCTGTTGGAAGATGTTAGAGGAGTTGTTGAAGGATGAGCAGAGGAAAAGGATGAGAGGAAATACACAATGGGAATATTTATTGACCTAAAAAAAGCATTTGACCCAATCAATCATGAGTTATTAATGGATAAATTAGAAAAATATGGGATCAGAGGATTGGTTTTGAATTGGATTAGAAGTTATTTGACACAGAGGCGTCAATTTGTGAAGTTGGGTGAATACCAATCGAGTGAGCTGGACATTGTATGTGGAGTGCCTCAGGGTTCTGTTTTGGGACCTAAATTATTTATACTATACATTAATGATATATGCAAGGTTTCTGATTTAGTGAAAGTGGTTTTGTTTGCTGATGACACTACCATATGGGCATCGGGTGAAAACCTCCAGCAACTCTCTGGAAGGGTTTCACAGGAACTTGAGAAGATAAAGAAATGGTGTGACAGTAATATAGTATCTCTGAATTTGGATAAAACTAAATTTATGGTATTTGGGAATCGTAGACTAGACAATGAAATTCAATTGAAAATTGGGGGAGCTAATATAGAACGAGTACATGAAATTAAATTTCTAGGTGTCTCCATATATTTCCATAAGTAGGGTAAAACTATGGAATAATTTAAGTGTGGACATAAAAAATTGTAATAGAATTGATGAGTTTAAACATAAATATAAAGGTATGTGTCAATCAAGATATATGCAAGAACAGGATTAATGATTAATTAGATGGAACATTGTGGGTGTGGTGTATGAATGTTAACACTTTGTAATAATTCTGTAGTATATTACTTGTGTGGTGTAGAAGTGAATCATTTACTGCTTGCAAACCAATGATGGTAAGATGATGTCACGGGGTAGGACTGCATAAGTCTGACTTCTTCCTACTCCATTCAAGCATGTACTAGGTATAAGCAAACTGATATTGGATTATGTGTAAAATTATGTGTGTTGTCATATCAACTGTCTTTACATGCTTGAAAGAATAAATCAAATCAAAAGGATGCAACTTACTTAAGATGTATCTTAAACATCACTGGTCATTCCAGCACAAAAGAGCCAGTGATTATATATTGTAGGAGATGAGGGTGCACTTTGCGAGATGATGATATAGCACGATTTCTGTGTGATGAGATCTGCTGAGGACACTGCAAAGGAAGCTTTCTTTGAAGGATGCTTCCAGGGTTTTACGTAGCACATATAAATGCTTCAGTTAAACCATGCTGAAGTGAAATTGAAAACATACCACAGGAAAGTGTTTCAAAGCAAGTTTTCCCAGGCCAAAGTTAACATGCCGAAGCATCTGGTCCCATCACATCACACCAATGAAAACACCAAGGACCAGGACGGATGACAGCAATAAAAAATAACACTTGGATATTTTTTTCCACAGTTGTTCTGTGAGGTATGGACGTTTGACATGTTGCAGGTTGTCCAGGAGGTTAAACCATGTGCCTCTGGGATTTTGCTGATGCTAAAGGGGTGAAAGGTTGTGACAATTTGAAAGGCCCACTGCTGGAGAAAAATTCCAGTAAGATTTTTTTTTATCAAAAGAACCGGGTGTCCTGAGAGATAACACTTTGTCAGAGGGCCCATAATTCACAGCCACGCCAGTACACATGTGCAGCCCCACTCACCAAACTCAGAAACCCAGAGACCAGATTTGTTTCCTCCTATTTCACTTGCATTATTTTGTCAATGCCAACTTGCACACCATTCATACTCTTAACATTTCACTTTTCTGACATTTGTGATTTTGGAGGACTCTTATTTTTTATCATTTTACTTCCATTACTTCTGTTGCTAATAATAGTATTTTGCTCTTCAAGTTCATAGCTGAGATCTCAGTATGCAGAGATAAAGGTGCTAAAACATAAAGTTATACAGGGCAGTAAACACACAGTGCAAACTGGTGTTATCTTGTAAGAATGTTTGCTGTGATTCCAGTTGCCTTGAGTTATGGGAGCAACAAGTTGAGGTCCAAAATGTCAGAGCTTCAGTGATTTAGGACTTAAAGCATAAACATGTCAGTGGGACAGATGCTGTGGCCACAGTAAATGTGTCTTAAGCTGTTTTCCTCTGTGAATGAGTGGTTTGTTGTTGCTGGCTCAGGGTGTGCTCATCTCCAACCAAGAATCCTGGATGTCCAGAGATGACTGATCTATTTACAATGAGAAGGTCAGAGTTTGGGCTCTCGCTTAACAAAATCCTCACACTTGTCCAAACCAGGACTGTTCCAACACTGACCAGCACACATGAGCAACCAACTGTATCCATGAACCTTTGAAATTAGAGATGTTTGTGGTAATGTGCTAACAGGGGTGTTGAGTATACTGATCTGAGGGTGTCTATAGTATTTGTGACACTAAAAGTCCTTTCAAATTCATTTGTGCCTCTTTATATTGTCAACACTCAAAGAAAACACTGTCACAACCCTCAGCTGCTTCTTTAATATAGAGCACATGCAGTATAACGGGTACTATTAATCACTTTTCAATATAGGAAAACACAAGAAAAATATTTTAATTTTGTAATCCATTAAAATTAGTATCAAGTGTGCATTCATTATTTTTTAACTACTTTCACTTTGACAGACTTTGAGAAGTATATCTGGTAGTGCAATATTGCTGGTTTGATTTACCAAACCTGGCAGGATAAATCTGGTTTTGCAAAAATAAAAGGCCACTTTCCGCTCTCCTATCAGCATTGCTGTAGAGCCACTGAACAAGGCCATTCTACCTCCAAATGCTCCCCGGGAGCTGCGTACAGTCACATACTGTATGTTTGTACTGGGCATGTTCCAGGTAGATGACCACCGGTCTTGTTTCAGTTGGAAAGGTAAAAATGCTCAGGCCCCATGTTCATTATTTAATTTTCAAAAAATGATGCAAAAAGGGATCAGAGGACAGTCAGGCTTTGTCCGAACAGACCTGGGGTTTAGGCTTGAAGATAAATAATTTGCACAATGAACAAATAATATGGGGATAATACTGCATTAAAGGCTCATGGGATGGATGGAAAACATGGTATTCACTTGCTACTGTATGCTTTCTGTCATCAGGATGGTCATATGATTACAGAGTTGGTTGCATAAGGAAAATGAAAATACTCTGCATTGAAGATATAGCTATTAAACATAAGTAAAACATTTCCTGAAAGGCATTCATGGTGTTGGTTGCACACACTGACAGTGAAACACTCCTGCAGAAAGAATGAATAAAAAAACCAAACTGGGACAGATGCTCAAGCCCAGTTTACTTTATGAAGTGGTTGTTGGTTTGTCAGTTTTGAAAAGTTGTTGGAGGCAGCTTCTCAGTTTCCAACTGTGTAAATGTGTGGACCTAAACAAACAGAAAGAACACCAACAATGGCAACAGAATGATGAAATACCAATTGAGGAGCACAGCTGCAAAAGATGAAAAGAGAACTAATACACACATTTTCTCATACTTCTCTGTCTTGAATCAAAAGACTTTTGTTTTACCTCCTTGATGATTGCAACTCATCACATGATCAAGAGCTGATAGCAAGTCTGTTCAAACCCACTCAATGTATAATCATACTGTCACTCAGACCTAAGAACTGGGGGAACATAGTAGGGCCCTGGGATGAGCCTGACTTAGGTCACAGGTCACTGTGAGTCAGGAATGCTTGAGACAGTGGACCTGTAAGGATCTCCAGGAGGAACTTTACTGTATGAAAATCAACAGAACAGTAATAAAATTAAATATAAATATAAATAATCTTGAAAATTCTTGGCAAAAATGTACAAAGTGTGACTTGTAGCTGAGGAGTGACTACTGAATGCAGATAAAAATTCAGCTTGGCAGGTAATACCAAGTAACAACCAACATAGCACCATCATAAGAATGTTAAGCATGAAATGAAATCTTTAGTCCCCTATATATATATTTTTTTGTAGTTATACAGTGCTGGACAGACTGAGTGCTCACAAATGTGCAGGGATAAATAAAAAAAAAGAAGATCTGAGCAGGAATTACACTAATAGAAGCCTATACTTAAAATGTACAAAGAGGTCTACCTCTGTGAATTTCCTGTGTACCAGCATTGCAGGTTTGGGGACAATGGGGCATTGTGTGGCAGTCATTCAATCCAGTGCTATGCAGTAACACTGATAGCGAGTGATCACAGAAAAATGATGTCACCACAGCTGCTTGCAGGAACAACAAAGCTGTACCTTTTAGGATGGGCAGATCTAAAGTCAGATTAAACCCAAAAGAGGCCCAAATAACACACACACATACACAGACACTGATTACATGGCACTGCTGGGTGAACTGTACAACTGTTTTATAACTGTACTAGCATCGCTGCACTGGCTCCCTGTCAAATATAGGACTTGAGTATAAGTTTGTGTTATTTGTTTTCTGAGCTCTACATGCTTTGGCACCTCTTTGTATTTATGAACTTCTCTGCCCTTATTTCAGCTCTATGCCTCTTAGATCTTCAAATCAGTTGTTCCTTACTGTTCCCTGATTGAGGTTAGTGGGTAAGGGAAGTCATGTCTTTTCAGTAGCTGCACCAAAGCTCTGGATGAGTCTGTGTTCCCTTCTCTTGACACTTTTAAGCTAAAACTTAATGTGTGTTCTTAGTGAATTTTTACTTATTATTGTGTTTCATTTGTTTCTTTTAGGTATCTTCTAATTTTTTCTTACTGTTTTATTTCACTTTTTGCTGTTTATACTGCCCCTTCATTCTTACTGTTATCCTATGTTCACTACGGTGTCTTTTCAGTCAGTTGTAGTTTTAAATTAGTAAACAAATTTGATTTGAACTGTGAAATAGTAGTTACATTAAGCACAAAAGCTTCAGAATCCAACTGTTAATCTAAATAAAACTGCTTGAATTCCTTACAACCTTGCTACAGCATGTCTATATAAAGCTTTTCCACATATACAGCGTATAGTATAACTCTTGTGATAAAATACATTCATTTGCCGAAACAACTACTGGCTACAGTACCTACAAAGCCTGAAAACAATGTAATAGACATACACAGACTGCTCTGCAACTTACACACCCAAAACTGTATGCAACTGAAATTACTGCTGATATTTTAAAGCAACACTTTAGGGTAAGCTGCCCAGTGCATGCGTGAGCCAGACAGAGCATGTATACCACCAGGCTCACATGCATGTGGCTGGGGCTGGCTTCAATTAAAACACTATTACTGTCAAAACTAATCAACACTCCTCATGGGGATCTCAGCAGCAGTAATTAAGCTTACATTTATCTGTGCTGTCCATGCACTGCTGGGCTCTAAGTATGCTATTAAAATCCCACAGATGGTATTATCTAATTTTCTGGTTTACCATATTGATTCAGTGGAATATTTGGAAAATCAGTTTATCATGAGAACGTGTTATTTATATGCTATATTGGTCAGACACATCGTAAATCTCATTTGGAGCGTTGGCCACAGGCTGCCAGACTCTGGCTTCAGTGTACACTGCTTTGCTGAATATGTACCTGGTGTCTGTTATTCATGGTCCAGGCTAGTCCGAACCACAGGCTGAAATTTTCTTTTCAAATATGTCAACCTCAGCATAGACAACTATATTTAATCCTCCCTCCTCCCTCTTAATATCACAGCGGCCACTGCATTACAGAATGAACAAAAGCCTTGTGTGTATATTGTAGTCATACCTGTGCTCTACTGCATTTTTGGTATATACCTTTGTAATACCTTGCATTTGCCCATGAGGCATGATCATGGAAAGCCCAAAAAATTTCTTTTTTTCTCATATCAATTGTCTATAGTGAAATTTCAGGAGGACAGACAGCAGCATCTTTAAAGAGGACTTCACATACCAACCACAGCAGTGACTGTGTGTCTCTGTGTCTCACCACTTCCAACAGCCCAAGGCAAAGAGGACATCGTTTCATTTAGAGGCAGGAATGGCCTTCTTGATTACCAGAACGCTGCGTGCTTTCATGTGGTCAGCATTCCACCAGAGAAGGGTCACTGTTATCGATTAAATAATCTGAGTCAGTTAAAGGCTGTAACTGGGCACATTCATGGTCTCAACTGAAGGCCTGACTCTTCGGAAATGGCCTAATCCATCTTCCTGGGAAATGAGAGGATAGAAACAATTATCTGCCAAGCAACATGTCCTCTTTTAAACAGAGCCACACCCACTGCTCGCTGCAGCCTCCAGATCATCTGCCTAGAATGTGCTGTTATGAGAGCAGGGCTGGACATTTGATTAAAGTGATGTTACTAATGATCCAGATCAGCCTGGGCATGGTTGGAACAATGAATCATTTGATTTCAGTGGAGATTTTTCAGTGGCGTTAGTTCCACTGGCTCAGAACGGCTATAGCCACAGGAGTGAACACCCTGAGCTCCTGTACTGTGTCTTGGGTTAACTCTTACAAATGACTTTCATGCAGACTAATGAACCGACCCATATGGCGCAGATTACCTAATCACAATTTATACTGCACTAATGACAAAATAATTACGTTTCCCTAACTTAACACTGATGTCATTAAGCACTTTGACTAGTTACTGTGTCACTAAAATTACAGCTGTAAGGAAAAAATTCCGACATTAAGATTAATGTAACATATGTATGTACTAATTCCACTAATAGTTATTTAAACTTGGTTTGGCTCCCCTTACATTTCACAATAGTACATATTTAGTTATTGTATGTTTGTCATTGTGTGTGTTTTTGAACTGCCATTTTTTTTCTCATTTTTTGCATGTTATGCTTTATATTATTCTTTGCACGTTACAACCCATTGAATTCTATTTTTAAAGGCTAGGTGTCTGGTTTTTAAATTAAACAGTTAGTTACTTGTTGCTGTAATTGTTCAGAGTGCAGAGTTTCCAGCCATTTTTTGTTCAGTGTGTATTTCTCGCTTTGGGTCTTTGGTACTGCTCTGTTGCAGCAGAACTTCTGGAGGTACCCACTTGATTTGTGTGGGACAAGTGATGTGTATTAGCTGTCAGAGGTGGAAGTCCCAGGTTAGTGTGGTGACAACCGAGCCAGTCGAGACCCTAAAGCAAGTCATAAGACAGGTCATACAAAATTCTGACGATCAGATAATATCCCTGATAATGTTATTTAACCTTGACAAACATCCTCTGATTATTAATTGTGCATTCAATGGCTATAAAGTAACCCTTATCTATTAAATAAAAAAGGCATGCCTTTCATTGCCATCAGAAACTCTTCTCAACTAATTTTGAAATTCTAACAGCTTTAACTTAACTAGAAAATGTCATTAAGTTAGCTAAGGTTAGCTGAAAACACAAGTGATGGATGAAGCTGAATGCTGCAGAATTTACACCACTGTTCACTTCTTACTACTGTCAACAGCAACATAATCCTTGAATCAAAATTTTATTATTTTCAGACTAGTTCCCTCCACAACAGCTGCATCCTGTGACCTGCGTTGCTCTCTCCTGGTCTGCCGCTTTCTGGTAGGTTGCAAAGTTTGTGCACTTTGCACTAGAAATCACTCACTGTGTTTCAAAAACAAAACAGAATTCTCAATATCTAGAAAAATGCTAATATTTATTAAAAAGTGAAGTCATTTCAAATCATCTGTCTCAAGTCTAAGTCAAAACTCAAATCATGAATACAAAGTCAGAGTCAAGTGGAGTCTTTCACCAGTCTTAGTCAAGGAAGTCTCAAGTCTTTGAATCAATTCATGTGTCTTCATTAAGAACTTAAGATTTAAAACCTTTTTTCACTGTGCAGATGGACATGTGAGTATTCGCTGACTGACTTGAAAAAAAAGTTAATCTACCCTTTGAGATAAAATTATTAATGATACCAAATCTGGGTAACACTTTACAGGTTTCCTAATAATTTCTTGGTACCAATAACACAATAATAAAGGCATTATTATTGGTTTCCAGATGAATTTCCATGAAAAAAATTGCATAATTCAACAACAAGTTAATGTTTACTCCTCATGTATTTATGTTAGTCTTCACTGATGATGAATTGTGTGGTTGTTTGTGCAGAAATTTCACACTCACCTTCTGTCCTCTGAATAAAAGCCTCACGTTTGTGCTAGTTTAGCATTTACAAATGACTAGTGCACCAACTGATCACTCTATAATGTTATGTATAATTAGTTCCAAATTATATGGTTCTTTCCAGGAAACTTCTTAGGAAACTTTGAAGTAAACTGGAATTTACAGACCTGAAAGATAAAGTGTTACCCAAATTTATTATGACTAGTTCTGTCACAGATCTCAGCATTTATTATTACCACATGCACGGGATGTTTTTTTTAATATACTTGGAAAGAGTTTAAAAGAGTTTTGCAAGTGTTGAAAGAAACGTGGTATGCACTCATCTTTACAAATGATAGCCTTTATCTCTGATTTTGTTGGAAAAAAATTAAATTAACCAATGAAATAAAAAAAAAAAACATAATCATGTTTGGAAACACTCTTAATGGGAAGAGATTTCCAGATAATCCATCAGCAATGTCATCTTAATATTTTCCAGTAATGAAATAAAGAACAGTCATCTGCATTTAAAACCAAAACAACTCCTAACAAATGTGTTTTCCTTGAGACGTCCAAATGCTTCATTATGTGGAGCCAGACCTACTTCCTTCTGGCCCGTTGTATTGAGGGGTTAGCCACCTGCTGTCCGACCCACATCATCAGGCCAGCTCACATCTGCCAGGTAGTGATCTACTAAAGAAGAGAGAGACAGTCTTTTGGATTATTGGTTTATCATGTAGTGTGGGTGTACTGTAGTCCATATGCATGCTTTGTGAGTCACATCAAAGTCAGGAAGCCCTTCAACGAGCTCCACTGCACTAACAAAGAATGATTTACAGACATGTTGCTGGGCCTCGATACTGGGGAACCCCATATTTTGCACAGAACATAAACACACATTTCTGAACATCCCCGACTCAAGGGTGGGCCGACTGATGTGTTCTACTGATGCATGGCTGCGGGTGGTCAACCGGGAGGGCGAAACCATCCCGGGACTGTATGATCCATTAATAGGAACCAGTGTCACTGTACCACAGTGAAACTGGTTTCCACGGTTTAATGTTACATGAAAGAATCAACCCACAGTGACTTTAATCCCAATCCAAAAACTGTAATCTGAGGTTCATGCAGCATGCACACTGTTGTGCCTACAGGCTCCTGCTCTCCTCAATATCACATTATTTGGTTATATGCACTGTGTCATAGCCACTTTAAAGGTACTTTATTATATATTACACAATATGAGCTCAACAAACAGGTATGAGAGAAAAACCAAAAACCTGTTAGGCTTGAAACTAACTTGCTTCAAACAGAGAACCTAACCTCTAGCTTTCACCTCATTTAGTCACTTTGTTATTGAATGTTCTAATGCATTTCTCTGCCTTATCTAAAGTGTGTTGAATTCCCTCTTTGTTTATACAAATAAATCTTTCTTGCTTTGCCTTGCTGACTGACTAGGCCACGACAGCCAATGCGTATCAACCTGGGGGAGCGTCCCTTCTCTCATTTTTGCCTGTGGAAAAGCTTTTAGTTAGTGTGTGTAACATTTAAGATCAGAGGAATATCTTTAATAACAGCTTCTCAGAGGTGTTCAATAGCAACAAGCAGGTCCTAACTAGTCTCATGATTTCTTCATTCAGTTTGTGGTTTGATGTTGTATTTCTTGTCTTCTATGAGGAAATTTTTTGAAAAGTCTGAAGGTCCATCCATTAGCTACAGCACTTATCCTGTAGAGGGTCCCGGGGGGGTTGGAGCCAATCTCAGCTGACATAGGGCAAGAGTGTGGTTAAACCCTAGACAATCTGACAGTCTATCACAGGGCTGACACACAGAGACAGACAATTATTCACACTCACATTTGCCAGTTAACCTAAGCTGGACTGTGGCAGGAAGTCAGAGTACCCAAGGGAAACCCTGGCAGGCACTGGAGCTGTGAGGCAACAGTGTAACACAGACAAAAGCCAATTAAAAGATAATGTTACCACTTACAGAAGAAACTTTTCTTCAATTACTGTAATTACTTTTTATGTGTACCATATTACATATTGCGAAGCATTAGTCATCTTCTGGTGTTGAAAATATGATCCTTCAAGTTCCATATGTGTGCATCATTAAACCCATGTTCACAGATTTGTTGGCCACTTTGGGGCAGTGCAACAAACTGTACAACCACTGTCATTGTTAATTCTAACTGGTTAGTAAACAGTTACCAATTTACACGGTGGGGGGTTCTATTATAGGAACCCACCGAGACGTGTTGAGCTGTGTAACGGTCATAGGTTCTGTATTTGTTCTCACTGCCCTCTGCCCGTTTTGGAGGTGCATTGTGGGAGCCAAATTTCAGCAGCCTTCAGGAAGTAGCAATAAACTGAAGTTCCAGGAACGCACGGGGGGGATGGGTAGGTGTGCACAGAGCAGTCACCCGTGATCGGTTAAATGTCTGTGTCTTCACACCTCAAGCATTAGCATTACAAGCACGGTGTGTAAACACACTTGCTGGTTAAAAGGTGAAACAGGCACTTCAGTGAGTGGACCGTAGGCAAAGTCTGCGTTCTTCTTGTTGTGCAGCTGTTTGACAAACTTGATTGATCCACTGCGGAGTAATCCTTCACATCATCGGTTCTCTCTCTGCTGAAGACTGGGCAGTGTTAGCATTCTTCACGAGCTGCATTAACCTGATGAATGCTAAGGCTGATCTTCATTCACCGTTTAACTCCATTTGGTTTCCATAAAGTCAGTACTGGATCCTATAGTGCGCTAATTGATCCACCATATTCACTAGCTAGTTCCTGACTTTGGGCAGGCACCAAGCAGTGAGTTATCAGAGATTGAGTTCTTTGGACTGAAAACGCTGCCTACTGTGTCCAAAGACAGTGGCAATGACATCAGCCAAAGACTGAGACTGTGGTACACGGAAGATGACCACCTGTGTCAGCACTAGCATTGTTATTAATTCACTGGAGACCTTTTGCTGTTAAGCTTCACCTGCAAGTGATGCCAGAGTTATCTAGCATGGCATCAAGGCAGTCTATCTGCCAAGATACGCCTGTACTCTTCCCTCAAAACAGACTGCAAATCAGCAATGCTGTTGTCAGGTGAACTGATATTGATACGTTCTCAGGTATTATGTTACAAAGGGTTTGGATTTTTCAACATCTGAGATTCAGCAACAGTTGTCTCATCAGAGTATTATTGTTGCAAAATAGTGGTCAAAGTGTGATTACTGTGCGAAGGCTGGGGTGGTGATGACATGTCAGAACACAAGACAGTCCCACAGTAAACTCCTTCCAACTGAGTGAGCCAAGAAAACAACCACAGATCTTGGCCCAGGTGCTCTTTTCTGTATTTCTGTGAAGCCAAGCTGTGAAGAAACTGAGCCTTTCTTCTCTTTTTTCAAAGATCACAGTTTTGACACTAATTGGTGGCAACCTCAAAGCTCTTTGTTAATTCGCTGTTTTGAAAAAAGTAACAAAGCACCAGGGGCGTACCCACACTGACATCCCTAAAAGCTTCTGCATAGAGTTACCACAACCTTTATCTATGACACCAGATGCTTCACTGTCCAAAACATTCCCACTTTTCTCAGCTGTTACTCAGGCCCGTCATGTCCGATCTGCTGTGCTTCCTCTCGACATCTCTACACTTATTAGAACCAGAGCAACAACGTGCTGGTTTTTGCACCTTAAAGTTTCAACAGTATGTCATTTCAACTATCTCATGATGAGGGTGTTCAAATGCCATAGACCCTCCAAAGTGAGCCCCTACCTCACTGGGAGCCACATTCACTCTCTCTTCAGAGACAGTTTAATCAGCAGCATTGAAAGTACATAAAATCCAGTTGGGCATCAACCAGCATTTATTGGTTTTGCTTGGTAATTTAAATATCATCTTTCATTTATTCCCCAGAAGATGTAAAACCTCCAGCATCACTTAAAGAACAACTGTATTGTCTTTATTGATTTGTTATTCTACTACAAGTGGTGCCTGAGGCTTTAACCTTTTGTTTCTCTTCCCCGTGCATCTGGGAAGCAGATAAACTGCCCGAATTTCTAACTCTGCTTGTATTTCATCTCACGGAACACATTTATGACATCTTCACAATTACTTATTCAGTCGAAGTTTATTTTCATGCTTTTATTAAAGTAATATTTAAACCTTATGTCTAGCAGGTAATTTATGCAAATGGATGATTTCTTTAGAAAAGTATTTCTGTGAAAAGCAACTATCTGCTAGCAGTCTTTCAAGGTAACTCAATGTGCACTCATGTGACAAAGGTGGCTAAAATCAAACCACCTCTAAGCATCTACTGTTACATAAAACAAGTCCAATACTTCCTCCCACTCCCCAGTTCAGTTGGTTGCCCATTGTCTCCAACAAAAGAACTTGACACGTTGAACTGGAGCCTCTGATGGATCGCTTTTGAGGTCAGAAGCCTTTACCAGGATAGTGGTTTCATCCCAGCCCAGCCAAGCTCCCAGCTTTCAATAGATGGTTCATACTTGTGTGAAGACTAAAGAATTTTTAGGTGCCGAGTCATAAAGCCAGCGTGGGGAAGATGGTTTGATGACTGGCTAATTCATTTTTACATTGATAGGATGACTTTGGGGCTTCAGTTACATGCATGGTGGTTTCTATTTGTGCATCATGTTTTCCATTTTCAGCAAGCAAAGGAGTCGTGGTTACTGTACTCAAAAGCTGATTAGGATTGATATGTTTATTTCATAATTGTTGCAAAATATCATAAGATAAAAGACATACATTAAAATAAATTCAGTAGCAAAACTAATAGCATCAACAAAACGAAACCATTCACAAAAAGGATGTGTGATTGTTCTATGCACATCATTCTTCTGTCTGAAACTGAAAGACGTCATTGTACTTCAACACATATTTTCATCTAACCAACCTGAATGTGACTGATCCTGATACAAGTCATACAAAGGAGCATCTATACTTACTTCACTAACTTTAGTTCCATTTACATTTCGTGGATCATGAGGGAAATCAGTGCTTATCAGATAAGTCTTTTATTCTAAGTTATTACGGAATGCTGACTAAATAGACCCTGAACCCTCTCCTGCTTGTTTTCATTTCGTCTTGGTCAGAAGGCAATCTCAATAATAAACATAACCCCAGTTACAAATTTAAATAATGAATCACGTTTGCTTTCAGTTAGGTTGAAGTTAAGACTTTGCATTTTTACGCACAGGCTACAGGTAACGTTTTCCTACAAACACAGCATTATTCTTATGATTTAGGAATATCTTCCACTTTTTAGAGCGGTCTAATTCAGACTCCCCCCCCGCCCCGACCCCCATTTTTTTTTTTGCGCCCGACCGCCTCACAGTAAAAAGGGTCAAGAGCCCAGTAAAAGTACACAGTTTTTAATTTTATAGCTTTTCCCCAACGGGGCTCCTGGTGCCGATGTGGACACAGATCAGTTTCAATCTTTGTCAGTTGTGAATAGGGGCGGAGAAAGCGAACTCATTAGAATCCTAAAAACAAAAAAAAAAAAAAAGAAAGAATCCGAGTTCATAAAACACCCGGCAGGACGAGTAAGTGCTCAGTCACAGCCACAGAAGACAGAGTGGAAACCTCTTGTCAAGTTTCTTTCTCACCCTCAGACCATCAGCGTTAGAACTGATTCTCTTGTCCATTGTTTACCTCTGACACCGGGTTCTGTGTGTTTTCAGACTAACTGTGTCATGGCAGTGTTTTTTCTGAACATCTGATTTATAGGAACAAAATCTTGACCTCAGCACCACCCTTCTCTGTACTGCAGTCGGGCAAGCGTGGCGCATGGACACGACCAGGGCGCACACTTCTCCCTGAAAAACTTTGTTTTGCTGCACGACGTTCAGGTTTTTCAAGTGATTCTATACATTTTGGCATTTCAGTAGTTTTTCAAGGATGCTCGTTCCTACATGGAGTAGATGCTGTGTTGTGATGTTTCTCGTCGCTACACTGGGTACGGGCACATCCCAAGTATCAGAAGCGCGCCCAAAGGCGAATTTCATCAAGCCAGCTCTGTTGGAGGAGACACCTACACCCACCACAAATCGGTCTGCCACCGCCCACAGCGGCTCCACTAAGAAATATAACATCCTTGCGCAGGTAATTTTTATTATTTAATTGACATAGGATTTAAATGGATATACCAGATCCATATTTACGCATAGAAGAATTAGCGCCGGTGCAATAATATAACAATGTATTGGTGGTAATAATGACTTAGAGTAGTGCTAACTCATCATAACATGATAAGAAAGCACCGCTTTTTCATTTGAGCAAAAGTTATAGTTTATGGATAAGCGTGCCTGCGCCTATAGAGTGTGTTGAGATGAAGACGTGTATTACCCCCATGCCATTTCAAAATTCTCACGTCCGCTTGGACCCCCCATGAACTCCAATTGCCTTTCAGACTTGTCCGTTGCAGCGCACTTCCACACTAAATCATTATTGCCAGCAGAAATGTAAAAGTAAGTTAACACCTGGAGGGATTTTCTGTCAGTCTTAGTGGCACAAAAGTGGAGCAGACGCTTGTTAGGATTATGCGACTCTTACCAACCAGTTAATACCCAGTTCCTGCTGTTTCAACAAAATGCCAGATTAATGCAGTGAGAGAAACATATTAAATATCAAAATGCTAAAGAATTCTCAACTTTTATTCAACTAATTCATAAAAACTATGAACATTATGAGTATTTATTTGTTTTTATCAAGTGAGAAAGTCAAGCTGTGCAAAATTCTCCACATGCTGTACCAAATCATTGATTGATCATACAGGACTCTGATTATGTTCAGAGCATCTTTCTGAGCAGTAGATGGCACTAATAATCTTCATCACATCCCCCACAGCAGCCTGCGTCAGCTCACTGAAACTGCTGAAAACTCTTTACTTATTAAGAACTTTCTTCCTACAATTAATACCACCTTATATTTAGACTACACTGGCGTGTTCAGCTGTCTGTAATATCACTTGTAGCAGCGATAGGGCTGGATATCTGCGTGCACTACTGAGAGCAGCGCACTGACATCCAGCTCAGACAGAAAGAAAATGATGTAAGAGCCGCTTTCTCTCCTCTGCGGCGTGTGGCGTTTCAGAGCCAATTGCAAGACAGACCTCAATTTTAACGCCTGCTTATATTCCTTCCATTTCAATAATCCAGACCAGTTTGAAAAGGTGGACTGAGGAAGAACAATATGTATGTGCGGAGACCACTGTGCTATTAGAAAGGTAAAATGTCATAATGTCAAGGTGTATGGTGTAGTGTGTCCAAATGAAGATGGCTAATCTGTACGTGTGTGTGTGTGTGTGTATGTGTGTGTGTGCGCTCTGGCAGCCAAGAATTTTCCAGAGTTGTAAAATAACAGACACTGCTCAGCCTTGGCTAAATCTGTAGCCTGATGTTGGCAGGCAGACTGCACTGACTTTCTGCATCTCATCATACAGTGGGCATTTATGAGCAGAATAAATCAAAGATAACAAGTTCGCTTATTTCACCAGGCTGTAATGCAACGGATGGCATAGATTCACTTACAGGAATGATCAAAACATACTGATCAGAATGTTTTTTTAATAAACATACATTTTCAGGAGTAATTTTCTTTTGGCTGTTTGACATGGGCGTTATGGGATGCAGAGTAGATTTATGGCCAAGTTTGTTTGCTAAAGTGAGGAATAGCTGGCAGATTATCACACCTCTGAAAAGCTTCCAGTGGCTTCACGATGTCCGTAAATGTGAGCCTGTCAGTTGTGTTAGTGAGAGTCTGAATTCATTGCCATGGCTATTTTTTAAAACACTTACATGTGTTTCCCTTCTGCAATCCGCAGCAAAACAGAAGAATAAATAATAATTTTACATGGTGTGAGGCAGCTCTTTGGGGACCCGAACAGCTTCCATTGGCTTACTTTCAAATGTAGAAAATAGTCAAGGGAAAGCGAGCCC
>NW_018127895.1:101095-108982 GCF_001952655.1 Monopterus albus | reverse complement strand
GCCTCTGCAGCAGTAAGAAGGATGTAATTTGGTGTTTTAGCCATCATATTAGAAATGCTGGTTAAAACCTTCAGTTATAGGAAACATTTGACAGCTTAATGTGCTTTTATTTCCTGTAGCTTCTGACAATGTTTGGCGATAAGGGTTACATGAATCACACACAAACCGGGGTCAGGTTCTGACAATTCTTTGGTGTTCAGTTAGGGTAAACTGCTGAGTGTTTTTCCATTCACTCTTGTACATCAGTCTGACTGGAGTAAAACTGACAAAGCCAAAACCCCGGTGACCTCGACAGCCAGCACTCATGGGTGGCATTGTTGGCTGCTTGGAAGGGAAACAACAGAAATGGACAGCACCGGCAGCCAGTGCTCACCACTGTAACCTCTGAACCCAGAAGGGAACCAACAAGTGTGATGGCATTCGCGTACTATGTATTTGTACAACATCAACAGCCAGTCAGTAACTAACTGTTTAATTCAACACAGAGATTAGCAAGAGGGCTCTGCCTATAAAAGCAAAACCTCTCAGCCCTGTATACCCCCCCAACCCAAGAAAGACTGTTTAGTGATCATAATGAGCTGAGAAAGAGAGAGAAAGGGCAGGAAGAGGTGTGACTGCTTGTTAGCGCTTGGTGCAGTTTGTTCTTATGTCTCCTGTCCTGTGGCCTTTCCAGTCTGTGGGTCCCTTGGGCTCTATGACGGCCCAGCCCTGAAGCCATTAGGGGCCTCCTCTGGTGACCTCCTTTACTGTAATTGGACCTCTTAATGAGAGAGGGAACCCTTGCACCTTTCTATCAACAGGATTACACCTTTTAGAGTAACACACCTAGATTAAAATCAGGCATCCCCCCTTTAAAACAGTCTTTGAAGAGAGCAGGCATATATGGTGACTCTGTGCCTTTCTTCAAGTCAAATGATTAAGACCAGCTCAGAATATAACTTAATGAAGGTCTAGTTTTTGGAGACTTTGGGTTCTTGTGCTCAAAAAGGTCATGATGATGAAAAATGGCAAAGTGTATCTGAAGACATGGTTTGTACGAATGACTTCTAGGCAGCCTGTGCTTTCAGTACATATGGACTTTGTTTATTCAGTGACATTGTTTTGAAGAAGTCTAGTTGTTTTCTCTGACAAAAACAAAGGAAATGTAGCGTGTATGAACTGCTCTATCTTATTACTCAGGTAGTGTACGTTCATGTAGAAATGGTAAGAGACTATGAAAAGCGATGTGGGAGAGGGCGTCAGGGCTATCGTAAAGGAAGGTAATTGGCTGAAGAAAGACAGACTTAGGGGGGCAGAGGAGCATCTTTAATATCTTGTCACTCAGAATTAATCTCCCAATCTTTCTTATTATTAACTATATTTAATAGTTACATAAATACATCAAAAGACAAAGTGCACTGTGCCAAATGCAGAGAACAACCATACCCTGCACAAGCTGTGTCGCTCTATATCAGCATCACCTTTCTTTAGCCTTCGCTCACGTCTCATAATTACCCCAGCTTGCTAGATGGTGTTATCATTTGAGCATAAATATGTAGTTATGAGACACTTGCTGAAAGATCTAATGTTGTCATTTTGTTTGAGAGGACAGCCTCTTAAACTGGGATACACAGTTTATACTGTTGTATTATTTTGACGTGTTTTGGAAGGGTTCAAATATAACAAGGAAAAGGCTTTGCTTTTTTCAAAGTGTGTTGTTTTGTACTGCCCCCACATATTCAACCCTCAGACTCAAACTAAGCAGAAGAGACACACTTTGTGTTATTTTAATGCATTGCAGGGCGTTTCCATTGAATTCCGTATATCAGATCAGCACTTTGGAATAACTGTACAGAGGTAAATAAGGACTCAAAGGCTGGGGGTGGGGGTATAAAAGCTCTGTATATCATGCAGTAAATCCCTTGCAGACTGTTGCTCCCACACATGAAAATTTCCTGTTCAAAGCCACAGTGCTTTACCAGCACAAGAGCTGCATGAGACGGCAGGAGACGACTTCTGCCTTTATCGTTTCACCAGCATACCGAGAGAGTACACAGCTCTCAACCCACTTGATCCAAGTCTATGCTTTTATGTATAGAGTGAAAAATAAGGGAGCAACAGAAAAAAGGATGTGAGATGAATGAGATGCGTCCAAATGAAGCCCCATCTCTCAGAAGTTGCGAATGAGGCATTTTAAAACATGACAAGATAAGGCAGGATTATCAGCCATGATTTGGGGGTCAGGCTTGTATCATTGGGTTTCAAAGGGCTGTCTTGCAGTTTCAGCTATGATGGAAGAGGTGAGCCCCCATATGTGCAATGCACTGTAATGAATCCAAGCCTGCTGGCCAGGAAGACAGACAGGAAACAGAGCAGGTAGTATGAAGTACTACTGCAGCATATTTTTCATGTCAGGGAAGAAAAAACTCCTGCTGCACTTCCTTGATCTTCTCTTCGGACCATATTTCCAGCATATTTCCCTCCTCTGTGACGACTGCACCAACAGTCCTTGGTCATGTAGATTTTTCTTTGAATGAGCAGTTGAGATGACAGAAAGCTCAGCTGAGTGTAAAAGTTCATTCTTGACCTTTGAAGTAGAAGCTTGACAAAACTTAAGAAGCCATTAGGTGAACTATGAATTAAAGGAATAGTTAGATATTTGGGGAAATACACATTCTTATCCAGCATTAGATGCTGTAAGAGAATCAACACCAATCTAAGTCTGTTATGTATGGAGGTGGGGCCGGGAGGTGATTATCTTAGCTTAGCATAAAGACAGAAAAAGAAAATCGGGTTTGCTCCAAACCTCAAAAATACACCAGCACTTCTAAAGCTAATTCCCACAAGAGAACTAAAAAAGACAAATTAGGGCTTTAAGGGGAATTGCTGCTATATTTCTTTATGAATAACAGCTGGAAACCATGACACTGTCATAAGACCTTTGCTCGCAAAATACTTATCTAAATCCTTCTAAAACAATTTCTCTTTATTTTGAGATAAAAACGAACAAGAACAAATACTGTAAGTTCCTGGCTTGAACTTTACTTAAAGAGCAGGTACGATAGGAAATTTCAAAGTGATAGTGAAAATCCTCCTCTGCTATTAAATCTGTCTTTGCATTTTTTTAATAAAACGTTAATTAAAATACTGATTCTCCTGCCTGGAGAGTGAGTGGTTATGAGCCCACCCTAAGGGAGAAAAGCTTAAGCTAGCTGCCTCCAACTACATTTGAAAAAAAATGTTACTTTTTAGGAAACTTAAACACAATCCTACCATTATGAAATGCCCAGTTGAAGTCGCTAGTCTGCAGGTCCCTCTCCATCCCAATCAGGATCAGACTCTGGTTCATATAGCTCTATAGCCTGTCAGAGGACAGAAGACAATCTGGAAAAGCTTAGATTTTAGGACTGCAAATCTGTAAATTTGGGGGACTTGGAGAGCAAATGGCCAAAATGGATACCATAAACTCAATATCATGTTTATAAGACACTGCCTGCCTAGTAAACGCCCATGGGAAACGTTATGCCCTTTGTTTGTGTAAGCTTTTTGATAACCTTTAGCTCAAACGGAGACGACACCGATTACATCATTAGGGTTACTTTCTCAAATGTGGAACAGCAGTTTTACAGGTTGAACTCAATGACAACTAAACTGACTGTGTAAAATCAGCGGATGCCCCTATAAAATAAGACCTTTGGATATTCTGGGAATGGTTCTTAACATTGTAGTAATTAAGAAATATTCAGAAGCTTTGTTACTTTGATCAACACATAAAGCATCTGGGAATTTGTCATAATGATGGATTAGTATTGAGTTTAATATCCCGGCTCATTCTTCTATTGTTGCATCATTGCCTCCATGTGTTTCCCTCCTGAGAAAGTCAGTATGGCAACCATCCAATGAGTTGCTGAAACATGGTGATATCAAGCAACAACATTTAATTTGCTTAAATACTGATATTGTTGAGAACTGAGTTATGATGCATATATTCAGGTTCTGAGTGACGCCTGTTCTTTTGGGCATGGCTTCACATCTCAGTTCATCTTTCTATCCCAAAAAGGAATATGCTGTTTATTCTGGCTATAATGATTTTACTTTGGTTTTAAGCCTCTTTCGTGTTAATTTACATGTTTATTGTTCCATGTTTGTCAGTGGTAAACCACACTAAATCGGATCTGTCAGTGCAGTGCCAGTGAAATGTGGCTGTGGTGCTGGCCATGGTGTGCCAGCCAAATATGGTGCTCTAATGTCAGTCTACATTGGACATACTGTAACTTACACAGTCAGTATCTATATCTTACTCAGTTTTACTGATCCACACGTTTAAATGGATGTTCTGCTGCGCAAACGTTTGACAACTGAATCCTTCCACTGCAATAACAAAACCCTAAAATCAAACTGAATGGCTTTAGATAAGATAAAGCAATTGGAGGAGCACAGTTTCCTGACTGCATCTCACCAGGCGGATGTGGACGTAAGCCAGAGCACCGATCCCTTCCTGCAGCTGTTCAGAATGTCCCTCTTGTTTCATGAGCTCAGCACAAATTCATGACATTATTTCATTTGTCTGAGAAGTTCATTTGATTTGTGAATATGATCAATATCAAACCCCTTTGCTCCTGCTCCAAGTCTAACGGCAACAGGGTTCGCATGTGCAAGGAATTATGTGAAGACAGCAGTTCCAGTAAAACTTCTCACTGGTGTACACATTTGTTTTAAAAAAAAAGTGAGCTTGGCTTTAACTGTACTTCTTGCTGCTGTGGACAGCGGATGTAATGTTTGTAAGGTGGTTTTTTTATAGGATAGATCTGAAGGTTCAGCGTGTACTTTGCTGGACTACAGTATACATATGTTGCAACCTTTTACTGTAAAATCAAAAAAAGTACTTATGCATAAGTGATACTAAACTGACTATAAAGTACTATGATTAGCTACAGTAATTATACCTCATTTATGTCTGTAGACTTGTTAAACAACAAGCAAGAAACAGATCTGGTTTTTCTTGGTTTGAAAATTACTCCTTTATCTGTGACCTGAACAAAAAAAGACCCTACACCAGTGAGAAACATGTTAAACCCTACAACATGTAGGGTTTACAGCCTGTAGTCGGGTCCCCCAAAACACCAACAAACAGTATTTCTTGTTGTCTGTGTTACGTTTTTACTGCTATTGATTGTGATGCACTTTGGTCAGTGTGTTGATTGTTGTAAAGCTCTATACAAATAAACATTGATTTGATTTCGATTTGAAATTCAGATAAAATAATCTATCACAGGATTTTCTTGCAGTGAGCGTCTACTCCACAAATTGCAAGTAACATGTACAACTTTCACCGTGATGAACTGATGATATGGTGATAACATGGGCTTTTGAAGACCTGCATACTTGGCACTGTCAAGTCAAAACATGAACAAAACATGACTACAACTTTACCTTTAACATAATCTGAGCAGCGGGGTAATATAACTCCACCAACATTGCACTTCAATGCTTAACTATTACTGAAACATTCAGAGCTGTGTGGACAATACCATTTCAGCAGTGCAAAGATGTGTTGATATCCCTGAACTGATACACCCTTCACTGAGATAGATGTGTGCTCATACAAAATGAATATGTGTTTTCGCTGATAGAGTAAATGCATCTTTTCCTCACCAGGTGTACCCATGCAGCAATGATAAGGAGTGCAGTGTGGGCAGCTACTGCCACAGCCCTCAACAGGCTCCCTCTCGCTGCCTCACTTGCCGCAGGAGGAAGAAGCGCTGTCATCGAGATGCTATGTGTTGCCCCGGGAATCTAGCCTAGAGACTTACATTTAAATAATGTTGAACACATGCTTTTAGACAAACTCCTGAACTGTAGTTGAACTGTATTAAATTGATGCCCAGAGGTCAGAATTCAATGGTCAAGTTTTTGCATTTTCCTTTAAGAGTTAACAATGTGCGTGGTAAGAAGGTGCATGTGTGTGCTGAGGGCAGAGAGGTTGTGCTGAAATTTGCTTGGTCTTTGTTTGTAATTGACAGGGACAGGAGGTTACCTGCATTCACAGCTGCAGCTAGTTACCTTGGAAAGTTTTGTATTTTTCCTTTTTCTGTGACATTTTATCTTTTTTTTGTCTGCAGATATTTGTGTCCCTATCTCTGAGAGTGTGATCTCACCTCACATCTCAGCAATAGATGAGAATAACAAACTCCCCACCAAAGACCACAGCTGGAGGAAGGGTGGTAAAGGACATGCTAAGCATGTTCTTAAAGGTACAGTAACATCTGACTACATATCTCTGATGTTAGATTTAAAATGTCCACTGGAAGCCCTGCCATCTCTATGCACTGTCACTGTTCTTGTTTCTCTCATGTTCCTCAATAAACCTGGTCTGCATGGCTGAATCTTTCTGTTGTTGACTGTCTGCATGTCTTACAGAATTCTTAGGCGACACCAGTCCAGAAACTATGTTGATAATTACCCCATCAGTGTCTGTGAGCTCAAAGCATGGCGAGGCTAGAAGAAACCACAATGCCCCTGCTGTTTCTGTACCCACCCAGAACCATACAAACACTTTCACTGACAGCACATATTGTGTGAAAACCACAGTATGCAGGTTTGGCATGATTATAGCTAATAACTCACTGAGCCTCCTGCTTAGCATTCATGCCATCTGATATAAGTTAATGTAAGAGCCTATCCATAAAGCAGCACATTTAATGAGACACCTAAATGATTTAAGTCTAAATGCACCCTAAAGCTGCAATGGTAAAATCAATGTGAAAAGAGCAGCAGCACTTACTGTAAAAGTTGCCACCTTTTATTTGTGACTGGCTCACTCCCTCTCCTGAAACATTACTTTATTATAATGGGCTTGCACATGTTGCTGCTTGAGAAAAATCCACCCAAAGAATCAATGGTGGTAAGGAGGCGAACAAGCAGTCAGACTCTGGAGTCAGCAGTGTGGTTTTGTTAGAAATACAGGATGACTGATTTGAATGATAAAGCAGCCTTTGGCAAAAGGTGGTATATACACACACACACACACACACACACACACATACACAGAAGAAACCCATAAGTAAATTGTACTATGCATTCTCGGGAGTAATACTAACCTCCTGACAAGAACACCAGACACAGACCACATGGGACAAGATGGCTAAAACACAGAATAATCACATTGTTTGCTTAATTTATGTTGAAAGCTTCACATGTTTCTTTTGTTTCTAAAGTGGCCACAAATAATGCAATTTGAACTGAAACGTGAAGAAAGAGCTGCATTAACTTGTCCGTATGGAAAACATAACAGCTTAATGAGCAGTGATTATACTTTTCCTTTGCTTTTGTTTTTAACTGAAGCGCTCTACAGCAAACTTCAAGATGCTGGGTGGTTTATAATTTCATGCAGGTCTTTGATGTCTCTGATGAAGTATTTGTTTTTCTTTTTCCATGTAGACATTGGAGTTTATTGTTCACTGGTTCACCAATGAACAGTACAGTGTTGTGTGTCTTGTTTTATTAGGGCATGAGGGTGACCCCTGCCTGCGTTCATCCGACTGCTCTGAGGGCTACTGCTGCGCCCGTCATTTCTGGACAAAAATCTGCAAGCCGGTGCTGAGGCAGGGAGAGGTGTGCACCAAGCAGAGGAAGAAAGGCTCTCACAACTTGGAGCTCTTCCAACGCTGTGACTGTGCCAAGGGCCTCTCCTGCAAGGTGTGGAAAGACGCCACCTCCTCGTCTAAGTCCAGGCTCCACATGTGCCAGAAGATCTGAAGCAGAGGCAGCTGCTGTTGGCATACAGACCTCTGTCTCCATCTGCCAGCTAAAGTTTTTTAAAAGATAGACCGTGGCTGTATTGAAAATGAGTAAGACAGAGACTAAACATGAGATAGAACAGACTGTGTGGGTTCAAGCTTGCTAGTC
>NW_018127895.1:70837-101047 GCF_001952655.1 Monopterus albus | reverse complement strand
TGCACACACATCCAAAAACACACACACACACACGCACCTCACAATATCAATGAGCTCATGGTGTGTTTACTCCCAAATACAAACTTTTTACACATTCTCATGACATTCAGGGAGCCACAAGCCAGTAGTTGCTGTGATGGGTACAGTATGGACTTTTTCTGGATGGAGGCAACAGACATAGCGGTCTTTGATCAAAATTCAACTTATTACAATAAGACATAGAAGCCATATCTTAGTCCAAAGTACGCTTATTTAAAAGATCAATAATACTGTGTGTTTCACAACCGGATTTGCAGTGGATTTGCCATATTTCAATATCTCATTCTTCATATTGTTTGTTTTAAATACTAGCCATATCGTATGAAGCTATGAGCTAATTGCATACACTGTTCACTCTAGAGCTTGACTTGTGTAAGATCATTCTGAGACTTCAGTGTGATGCATTATTCTCTTAAACCAAAGAATGGAAGAATGTTTACATTAGAATAATAAGTTCCATCAGGGGAATTATCTCCTTGCTCAATTTGTAGCCACAAGAACACAGGAAACCAGTAAGGTGTCCACTGTGGGAACTTCATTTGCTCAGTCAGATACAGCTGCGACCTACTGTGATAGCACTGTGTGGGTTAAAACACTTTGCACTGTGGTAGTGTTCTACTGCAGAAACAGTGGTGGCAGTACTAGATGGAAAATGGTTCTGCTTTTCTAATCACAGGAATGGGATTCAAAGATATGATGGAAGGGCAAATGTTTCTGTTTACAAAGCCAGTAGGACAGGACATCTGAAAATGCTCCATAAATGCAACGTTTTGGCACACGGTCCTGTTACATGACTGCATACTTTCTTCTACAGAAGAGGATTAGGGCCACTGTACAAAATGTATTTGAGTTCTGACTTTAATCTCAAAATTCTGACTTTCATAAAAGTGAGATTTAAAGTAAGAATTCTGAGGAAAAAAAGTGGTCTTCATCCTCTTCAGTATTCTTATAAAGTAGGGCGTTTTCACTTCTCTGTTCTACTGGAGGTGAAGCGATGCTTGTTTTGGTACAACTCCACTTCCTTATGTAGTCAGTATAATATCACATTTGCATCCTTTCGCTTTAATGCTTTTAGAGCATCAACTACACATTTTGTAACCATTTAAAATATCAATAAGCTCTTATATTGTAAATAGATTGGAAAAATTGAAAATGTATTTAAGAATCAATGTATATCATGTACATATAATAAAAATAGGAATCATAAATGTTACAGCAAAATGATCTAGGTGAGTAAAGGGAGGAGGTATGATGAACACAGCTGATAGATTCAAATAATGTAGTAATGATAAAAGCTGTGTGTGTAGACAAGAGGGGAAAGGCATAGATAGTTTTGACCAATTTTATAAACTGGAAGCATTGGATAGTTATTAAAGAAAAAATAAAAAAGCATATTAATTTCCAAATCTATTTGTGTAAATGATGTCAAAATTTCTATGCCATTAAATGTTGTTTGTTTGTGAATACTTCCCGTTGATTTGTTTTGTGTATTTACAATGATACAATGATGATGAGTGAATAAAAGAATGTATTTTGTATCACTGATTTCATAGGACCTCTTACTGCTCCGTGTTGCTTCTTATGTTAAGGTTTTATAATGTAAGGCAGGAGATAAAACTAAGATGAAAATGAATACATTACATTTTGGATTATGTTAATAAAATTAAGTTTTAAAAAAGTTCACTGATTCAATAAAGATAGATCTATTGGAAGAGAGTCATCAGGTTGGTGGAGGTTCGACAGTGTCCCTGGACGTTATGGAGATATGGTGGTGAAGGGGAGCAGGTGGGCTCCACAACTGTGGTTCTGAAAGAAAAGTGAGCAGAACTGTGATGATATCTAAAGAACTACAGCCAGTGGTTGATTAGCTTGAGGAACACAGGTAGAAAAATCCTTCATGAGGCACATCAACCCACTGATGAGCAAGCAGAATGTGGAGGAAGAGATCTTCCTTAGTGAGCTTTCACCTGAGCTTCATTTGAAAAATTAGCTTTTTGAACAGTTTCTAAGCTGCATTGTTTAAATCCATTTTTACAGTTTTCTTCTTCACTGTGTTTTGTTGGTGCATTGCAAACCATTTCTTTGTGTGTTTTTGCCACATGGAATAATGTGACACCACTGACAGAAAACACTTGGTGAGTGCAAACCTCCACCAAGGCAGATCAGTTTCCCAAAATGCCATTACAGATCAGTTTCCCAAAATGCCATTACACCTAACCTGGCAGAGATCCATCCATCTATTATCTATACTGCTTGTCCTGAAGAGGGTCACGGGGGGCTGGAGCCAAACCCAGCAGACACTGGGTGAGATCGCCAGTCTATCACAGGGCTGACACTTAAAGATAGACAACCACACACACCAGGCAATTTAGAGTCACCAGTTAACCTAAACTGCATGTCTTTGAACTGTGAGAGGAAGCCGGAGTAGCTGGAGAGAACCCATGTACGGAGAGAACAAGCAAACAACACACAGAAAGGCACCTGATCACCCAGGTATCGAACCTGGAACCTTCTTGCTTTGCAGCAGCGCTAACAACTGTGTCTCCGTGCTGCCCACCTGTTATTGATGTCCATCCTAATATGATTTCTTGATCACGAAAACACTGGAATCACACTGACGTCATTATTACTTTGAAAGTTATATAAGAAAAATTATATTTCAGGAATGGTTGTTTTCTTCAGGATCTAGCTCAGTAACTTTTGAGAAAATGTCAAATTTGTTGACACCTTATGAATGAGGTCTGTAGCATTATTTGTAGTCTCACAGGTTAGCCTGAACATTCTGGATCAGACTTTAGTGTCTGGTAGATCTTATGCGGATGTTATCTTGCAATTTTTGTTCAAGCATTGTAGACTTTGTGTATAGAGTTACATGCAAAAATACTGAAATTGGCCCTGTCTCACAATGTTGAAGAATCCTTTAAAAAATTCCTGGATTCAGATGATGATAAGATCACCACCAAAATCTAATGGATTATTTTGTGGGCCATACTCTCCTCTCCAGAAAACCATTCATTACTTTTTGAATTATACTGCAAACAAACCAACAAACCAAAAAAAACAGTCACACAAACAAACAAACAAAAAGGGTAACATCATAACCTCCTTGGCACTGTGTGGGTGGGGTCTAATGGTATTTGATTGACAGTGGCTAACAACTTAAGCAAACAACCCCCAAAAATTTGATTCACTATTGATAAATTAATTTTTGCTACATCTATCACTATGGCCTTCTTCTTCTGTTTGTCCACCATTACTATGTCCGGTTGGTTGGCCATTACCAGTTTGTCAGTTTGTATCTGGAAGTCCCACAGGATCTTAGCTTGGTCATTCTCAACCACCTTTGGAGGTGTATCCCATTTTGATTTTGGGACTTCCAGCCTGTACTCGCCACAGATGTTTTTGTACACTATGCCAGCCACTTGGTTATGGTGTTCCATGTATGCCCTGCCTGGTAGCATCTTGCACCCCGCTGTTATGTGTTGGATTGTCTTGGATTGTCTTTGCACAACCTGCACCTGGGGTCCTCTCTGGTATGGTAGACCCCTGCCTCTATTGAACTTGTACTTAGAGCCTGTTCCTGTGCTGCCAGGATTAGTGCCTCTGTGCTGTCTTTCAGTCCAGCTTTGTCCAGCCACTGGTAGGGTTTTTCGATATCAGCCACATCTTCTATTTGACGGTGGTACATACCATGCAGGGGTTTGTTCTTCCATGAGGGTTCCTGCTCTTCCTTCTCTCTGGTTCCTCTGGTTTCTGCTACCTGAGGTGTTCACTAAGCATGTCATCACTTGGGGCCACCTTCCTGATGTATTCATGGATCTTTGTGGTTTCATCCTGGATAGTGTCTCTGACACTCATTAATCCTCAGCCTCCTTCCTTCTGCTTAGTGTACAGTCTCAGGATGCAGGACTTGGGGTGAAACCCACCGTGCATTGTAAGGAGCTTCCTTGTCTTCCCTCTCCTTGTTAGCATTCAACCACACTTATCCAGTCCGAATGACATTACGACGTCCTGGCTGTAGATCCTAGTGTTGTGGATCAGTGATTCGATGTCTCGTTCACTCCTAGCATACAGCTTGATGTCATCCATGTAGAGGAGGTGTCTGATGGTTGCTCCATTCCGTAGTCAGTATCCATAACCTCTCTTGGTGATGATCTGGCTGAGGGGGTTCAGCCCTATGCAGAACAGCAGCGGGGACAGAGCATCTCCTTGGTAGATACCGCACTTGATGTTGACTTGTGCAATTGGCTTGAAGTTGGCCTCTAGGGTTGTTTTCCACATTCCCATTGAGTTCTTGATGAAGGCTCTTAGAGTCCTGTTGATGTTGTACAGTTCCAAGCATTCCAGGATCCATGTGTGAGGCATTGAGTCATAGGCTTTCTTGTAGTCAATCCAGGCAGTGCACAGGTTGGTGTGCCTGGTCTTGCAGTCTCGAGTGACTACTTTATCAACCAGTAGCTGGTGCTTTGCTCCTTTGATGTTGCTATCAATTCCTTTCTGGGTGCTGCTCATGTATTGAGCCATGTGCCTGCCCATCTTAGCTGCCATGATGCCTGACAGGAGCTTCCATGTTGTGCAGAGGCAGGTTATTGGGGGTAGTTGGATGGTACTGCTCCCTTCTGAGGGTCTTTTAGGATCAGGACTGTCCAGCCTTCAGTTAACCACTCAGGGTGGGTTCCATCCATTAGTAGCTGGTTCATTTGTCCCAATGGGTGCTCATGGAGTGAAGTTAGCTTCTTTAACCAGTAGGTGTGGATCATGTCAGGGCCTGGTGCTGTCCAGCTCTTCATACTTGAGACCCTTTCTTGGATGTCTGCCATTGTGATGATTACTGGGTCTTCAGGGAGTGTGCTGTGGTCTGCTGTCAGGTCCACCAGCCATTGGTCATTGTTGTTATGTGATGCTTCCTTCTCCCATATGTTCTTCCAGAATTGTTCAGTCTCCACCCTTGGTGGGTCTGCTCTCATGTTTCTACTCTGCCACTGAGAGTACACCTTGGATGGCTCAGTGGAGAACATTCGGTTTATTCTCTTGGCTTCAACTTCCCTGGTGTACCTGTTCAGCTGGGTACATACAGCATATACATATAAACCACATTCGCAAATTGTTTCAAGTCGCTTACAGTGCATAAACATGATGAAAGTTAACCAAACTCTAAAAAGTGAAAATATTTGCGTGGTCAAATGGCCATATAATCCAATCTAACTAATCATATTTTAAAAATGTATTTTGAAGACAGACTGATGCAATAAACCCTGAGGGGTTTAAGGGTCACTAAAATCCCCCAATACAGTAACTGTGTGTCTGCATTTGAGAAGGCTTCATGAGTATAAATAAGACTTCATAAGAGCCATTATGAGCTAATGTTTTGCAGATGTCATCTATGGACACAATGCTTTGATATGCTCCTCTCAGAGTACAAATATGCAGGGATATGTTTGGTTAGGTAGACGCCACTTTTATTTTATTATTGCATCATAATTCAGGAATTCATAATGACATATTTCAATGCAATTAGTTTTCATCGTGTCAGAGAATGTGGCAACTGTACAACTTCAGTGTTTTAATACTGTATATATTTTTTCTATCATCTCCAACAGGAGATGTACAATGTGCAAAAACATCAAATGTAGCAGCATGACTGTGCAGTTGCTATTGTTCTTCTCAGTATGCCTCATTAGGTTCAAAATGCATTTCATTTAAAGGTCATGGGACTTGTTGCTTCACAATTAATACAGCTTCTCATGCCTCTTGTTTTGTTTTACAAAAACATTACAGTTAATAACAGCAAAGCTGTAGAAAACTCTTTGTAGTGCCATGACTTTGAGTTTTTTTTTAAGGTTGTTGTTAAAGCAGCATGAACCTGAGGTTTATGTGGACCTGCAAATTACTTGTGTTACAGTAATTGCAGTATTATTTACAAGTTTTGTGCAGTAAATTTCCCAAACCTACATTTACTATGCATTTACATTGCAGTATATTCAGAACTCCCAGATAAGTTTACTCGCTGATCACTCATTGTGATCAGCGAGTAAACTTAAACATCTGGCGTTTCTATGAAATGACCACAACATTTCATAAAACATTGGATTTTTTTTTTTTTTGTCCTTTGTAAATGTTGCAGCTGCTGGGTTTTATTTGTTTTCTTTTCATAAGTCCCATGTAATTTATTAAATAATACACATTCAATTTTTCCTTCAGCTTATTTTACAGACTATGTGGAAAAGTCTGAGTGACCCTTTATGTAAATGTGTTCACCAGACGTTTAATATTTTTAATAAAAAAAAAGGGATAAAAAATGTAAATACTACTAAATATATGCCACTTTACATCATTAGTTTCTTCTGTTTGTCTTCTTTGTATAATAAAGACAAGGTCAATAACAGTAAAAGCAATGTCATCAAAAAGAAGTTAAGAACTTTTCCACTACATGGATTTAATTTTGACATATGTTTTATAACCTTTTCCAATATAAAGTGCTGAGAGACACAATAAATCATTTTCTCACGTTTTACAATAAACCTTCAATAATTATCCAGCATCAAACTCTGCATTTTACGAGGGTGTGTTTTGAATCCAGCAAGCGTCCAGTCCATTTTTACTGTTTTTTCACATGTGCTTTTGATTGAAAGTAATGGCTCTACCCTACCTTTGTTTGGATAAGGTTTCTATTTGCTGAAATATTGGATGCCTTTTATCTCCACAGACACTAGGGTACATTAAGGACGACTGGAGACTTCAGGTCTCCATGGAAAGAAGAGGTAGATACAGAAAGAAAATACTTTTCTCCAGCTCCAGGCCACCCACAGGCTCTGAAGTCTCCACCAAAATTCTGCTAATGAGAGAGTGACTGTCACTGGCTTTGCACTTTCCAGCGTGTGTCAGCAGAAAATACAAATGAAGGAGTTCACACACGCAGACAGGTTTGACTTCCTGTGATGTTGCCAGCTAAATAAATATGCTAAACGATTCAGTGGAAGGCTTTGATTTTGTGCCTGTGTTGGCACAATGTAAATCATAAATGTAATTTCATTTTGTATGGCTCATGCAGTATCATTCACTGTGGCAGAGATGGAAAGTCTTCTCAAGCAAAGTGCTGACTTTACCACTGCATCTGTGTATGACAGCTGTAATTTTAACAAGAAAAACTATGATGAACAATATTTGTTGACAACCTCAACCTTCATTACAAAAATGTAAAGTAACTTTCAAAAACAAGAACTATGACTAAATGTTTTACATTTTTTGTCAACAAATAAAAATGATATGCTAACATGAGATAGCTAACATGATGTAGTATAAAGTAAAATAAAATATAATTACGCAAAGTACCTCAAAACTGCACTTTACATTAAAAATATATAAATGTATTTAGCTACTTTTCACTACAGGTACTGTATTGCCATAGTCATTGGTAGCGGCAAGTGTTTCCATCAGTGTGTTAGTATGAGAATTAGATGAACTATGAAGGAGAAAAGGCTCCCATGAAATGGAAATATTTTGGTACAGCTAATTTTTTTGGTTAAAAAAAAAAATCACGTCTTACTTTCCAAGGAGTCCACAGTGCATTCTGGGTCATGAGCCATTATTATCATTCACAGAGAACGTACATTTTACTGAGGACAGTTATAAATTTATAGACATAGCCAAAGCTATATGAGATATTCCATGACATTTCAGTCCAGAGGCTCCTTTTTTACAGTATGTGCTTATATTTTCTATCAAAATCAGCCATCTTCTTTGATTGAAACAATTATTACAATTGACAAAGTTTCAGTTTTATCATTGCAACAAGATTCATGATTATTATTTTCCATAACCTCCCTTTGCAGCAGCATATGGTCCAAGAAAAGAATAATTTTTACATCAGAGGTGATCCAAACAGACTGAAGCTCTCCACCAACAGTCAGTCCCTGGACTCCGGCCTGGTCCACCACTGCTTTTTGTCTGTTTTATGTATCTCTGCTCTACTGTTGTTAAACAGCTGTATCGGTACTTAATGGAAATACCACAGTGTGTGTAACAACAGTCCAATAACCTAGGAAGACACTAGACTTTATATAGAAACCATGTCAAGTCATGACAGATTAAGTATGATTGATAAGTATATCATGTCTTATCCTAATGTTCCTTTCATCGACAGCACTAGTGCAATTAACATATGCACCTTTTAATTCCTCCCAAATCCCACAGTGACTTTTCTTCTCCCTTTGTTAACTTCATAATTCAGTATCTTTAGTCAGTGGAAATTCATTTATGCTCATCCATCTCATGCAACATGAACATGGGTTTGTTTGATCTATGTCTCATTATTAAAAGCAGATGATAGCGCTGGGATACTTTGCACAGTTGGCTGGGTTGCAAAATGAAATGACCTTTTTTTCTTTCTATACAAAATCCTTGTTACATTTCAAAATAAAGCACCATTGCTTCTCTGAGTCACACTATGGTCAACTTAACTACTGTACAATACATATTGAGCATAAGCCACTTTAAAAACTTACAGTATAAAATGTTTAATTTTTTAAAAATATATTAAATTAAATATATGACCTCAAGTAGTTCTGCATAAAAGGTAAGTTTAATTGTGCTAGATTACAACGTGCGGAGCGCCAGTCCGCCAAGATCTTTTTAAAACCCAGGTTGAGTGTAGTGCACTTGTTTTCTACACCAAAGCACCAAAGCATGACAAAAATGAAAGGCTTCAGGTTTTCATGTTACACTTGTGTAAGTTGTATATTGGAGTCTGTAAAGTAGACTCAGCATACACGGCAATGAAGGGAAAACATCTAAGTAACAATCAATAACACACATTTCTGAGTGGAGAACTTTTTATTCTACGCAAATGAACTGACGATATCATCAATTCCATACAAGTTGTCATGTCATTTAACTGGACTTTTCAATCTCCTGTGTATGTCTGTCTAGTGGGTTAACATCCACGGCTGTTGTTCAGTGCTATTTGTCTATGTGTTTGACATGTGTTGTCCTAATTATCTAGACTGTTCCCCATGACTTACCAAATCATTTTGGAATTCAGTCACAGGCAGTTTAACATCTTTGAAACCGTGTTATTTGTCTCACGTTGTTTTGAAAACTTTCACAACAAAATGCTAATTGACAAATGTCTTTAATGCTGTTAAATGGCACTCAACTCCATATGACCAACATTTGTTGTAGTGGTTGTCAATTTTATTTAGTTACTTTAAAGCTAAAGCCATTCAAAGAGGACTTTACATGATTTTATCTGTCACCTGTGTATATTTGTGAGGACATGCTGAGTGCCAGTCAACTTCAGAAGAGAGAAAAGACCGGTTTTCTATCACTGACAGGTTGAGATGCAGCAAGAAAGGAATTCTGGGTGATGTGCCAAACCTCAAGCATTTCCTTTTCTTCCATATTGTATGTGTTTGCATTTATTGATGTTCTGTTTTTATACTTGTGAAGTTTAGATTTTGTAAATTCACTTTTTTTTATACAACAGTGCAGGGAACATTAGAAGACAGTCCAAAATAAGTGAACAAAAACACATGGCGTGCTGCCAAAGAGTTTTGTCCATATACTTCTCTCGAGAAGATCCAATTACTTCATGCACAAGTTATGAATCAGACAACATGTGCTCAAACAGTTTCTGTTCTCCAAGGCCTCACATCTGTATAACAGCCTGCATATACAGTACATTCTCATTCCCAGGGCGTCAAATACTGCCACTTTGTCAGATCCCCTTTCCATGTCATACAGACTCTAAAGGGTACCTTTGGTACCTTATGAGATGCACCTGATTCTCAACAGAGTACATTGTTGCTCCACTCATATCATCACATCAGTATTTGACACCAAGTGCAATTACAGTGATGTAGTATATGAAAGTAGAAAGTCCACATTTAGAGGGGGCTAGGATTAAGATAGATGGGTGGGGTGGATTACTTCAGATTTTGCCACAGGAAAATGATGCTGGATGTTCAAGTTCAGTGTGTGATGTTGTGCTTTTTAATCAATTTGTTTTAACCCAAGCCACAATATTATCCTAAACCTAACCACATACAGTAGTTTTAGCATGTAAAGCCAAGGTCTATACTGATATTCTGTGAAGCATCTTTGACGTCTCATAGTGATATGAGTGGGTTAACACTGTTCTCTATTGAAAACCCTTTGCGTCTCATACTAACGCCAAAGGTAACCTTTAGTGTCTGTACGAGACGCAAAAGGGTACTTGACAAGGTATCAGTATTTGTTGGCATATACAGCTGAGTGCAAAAGTTTGCATTCCCTTATTTTGAAATGGCAAAAACAAAGAAATTTTTTCGTCATCAACATAATATTTAATGCACATTCAGCTGGTACAACTGTTCCTTCAGCAGCAGAAGTAACAGAAATGGTAGGGGAGTGTATTTAAAAAAAAAGTTATAATAAAATAATGAAAATCACATCAAAAATTTTCACCCCCTTTATGAAATGTTCTCTGACACTTTGTATGCCCCCCTCCCAACCTCCTCCAATCTCTTTGAGTGCCCTCTGAGCAGCGTTTGGATCATTTCAGGTGTAACTTTAGTCTGTTCTTCATGGCCTACTTGTTCCAAGTCTACCAGATTGCTTGGTTGCCCCATATGTACAGTGGACAATTAAGGACTGCTACATTATACAAAAATGCTGATTTAATGTGCAGTAAGAGGCATTTTTTCATCTTTTTTTATTTTTTTATATTGTGATAAATATCATATTGTACTTTTTTTTGTGGCAATATTGTACCATGTGTTTTTGGTATCATTATACAGTATCCCAATTGGATATGTACATATTCAACTAAATATGTGCAATAAAACCTGATGTGTATTTATATGTATACAATATATACTGTATATATCACAATCTTGTCAGTGGTTTCATTTTCTTTATCCATTTATGACCTAACACAATGTGCAATAACTGTGTGACTGTTTAAAACTAAATGCATGATATGTCCAGCAGGCACCTAGGCACTGGTGAGTTTGTATCTGAACCACTGCTGTTCCTCATGAGAGCATTTCCATCTTTATAAACCCATTTACACCTGTTTGAAGCTTCAACACACGTTGGTGTGTTGAGGTCATGACTCTTTTCTTACTCTTTCAGTCATGGAACATCTGTTTTGGCTTCATCAAGCTTTGCCTTAGCCAAACTATGAGGCGTTAAAGTTATGAGATGTCCCAAAGGACTAGTTATTTGTTGGTATACACACTGATTTTCTTTTCAGGAAACAGCATGAGGCCTAAAGCCAGCTGAAAGAGAGAGTAATTGTGAGGGAAAGGCCACCCTGGCTAGTGTAGATCGGAACAGTGGAAGTTAAGTGAGACAGAGAAAAAGCATTTCAGGCCATTTTGATTTAGGTACAACAAAATTAAAGTAAGAGCACTCACATTAGTTCGATGCCTGTTGTTAGTTAGCAATCATGTTAAATTTTCATGCCAGACATATGTTTATACGTGACTAATTGGGTTTCATTTCGCAATAAAGCCCAGCAGAATTTTTTGGGCTAACAAGCAAAGACTGCTGTTATTCCAGGTCATATAGTCAGATGCATAACAATACATAATGTTTATCTATATATGCATATATTTTCAATACAAACAACAATGCCTGTATCAGAGCTGGTGTTGCTTAAAACATAAGGTTCATGTGTCAGACTGCAACCTTTGGGAAACAAGAAGGTAAAGTGACTCAAGTGCCTTGAGACCACTCAAAGGATTCTGTATGATGCTATAAACCCTGATAAAACCATATGTCTTTATAGCCTGTTTGTTGTTGCATGCAATTTTAACCACTGTAATTTATGGAATGTGCTTCCAATGCATAGGGTGGGCCACAGAAAAGTAGCCGGTGTACCCATATTGTCCGTGGCACCGGTATTGAAGGCGGTAATTTATGGAATGTGCTTCCAATGCATAGGGTGGGCCACAGAAAAGTAGCCGGTGTACCCATATTGTCCGTGGCACCGGTATTGGAGGCGAGCTACTTTTCCGTGGCCCACCCTGTACTACTGATAACTGGGGATGATGAGGCAGCATACAGGATGGAAATGGCTGACCTAGTAAAATGGCTGTCAGAACAACAATCTCTCTCTAAATGTTAAGAAAACAAAGGTGAATATTGTTGGTCCACAGAGGAAAGGGGAGCAGCACACAGCAGTGCACACTGGCAAGACAGACTACATGATGTTCACATCACTGAGGATCTCACCTGGTTGCGGGTAGAGTTATGAACTCTACCCACTTGCTGAAGAAGTCTCAACAACATTTGTACCTCTTGAGAAAATGCATGCCAAGCAGAATCCTCAGCAGCTTCACAGGTGTACACTCAAGATCATCCTCACCAGTTCCTCACAATTTGATCCTGGGTTTTGAAAAGTCTAACAATACAACTCCCAATGCTTTATATGTGGAGTATTGTCAAACTACAGTCAGAGAACAATCTTCATGCTGTTTGGAGAGCCTACTCATGGCAACAGTCAGATGACTTCAGCTTCAAATAACATTAATGCTCACTGCTTTAAACAGATAAAAGGCAAACAAGTGCTGTGCTTTTGAGCACAGTGTGAGAATGCAGGATATGCCATGTAAAATTCACAGCCCTGCTTTGATCAGCACTCGCCTCGATTTAGAAGGCCTGGATTGAATATTTGTGTATGGTTTTATTGGCGAAGTACATCAAGGGTAGTGTTTTCTCAGTTCAAAGGCAGTTTTTTCCTCCATAGGTGAGTGTCATACTGACTCTAGGGCCAGATATGTCAAAACAAGTTACGTATTAGGTAAGAAAACATCTGCCTGTGTGTGGCAAGAGGCTGTCATGTACAGATAGTTATGCCAAGAAACAGATTGTTAATGTCGGCCCCTGTAAATCATGCTTTAGTGCCTATGTGTTTTTTTCTTTTTAATCACAGAATAAAAACTGAAATAAAACAAAGTGAATGTGAGGTCTAATGTGTCCAGCCAATTTGAAGGAGGCTCTCTGTAAATTTAAAGATTCACATGTAGGTTGTATATTTTAAAAAGCAAATTTAAATGTCAACATTTCAGTACATAGCCAGTTTATTTTTGGATTCTTAATGCTGTAGGACATGTTAGACCATGTGAAAAACTTTCCATTTTTACTTAATTTGGTTGAGTTTTAAACTAGATGTGTATCCATTTTATTTAATCTGCAATTTACCAAAACTATGTTTGCAATTCTTTTCATATGTTTATGATCATTCTTATTAGATTAATTTAAAAAAACTGACAAAATCTTTGCTTCCATTTTGTTTGACATCTACACTTTGTTGGACATCAAGCATGGCCAGCTACCAACACACAGACTGAGTTCACTTTGCCTCGGCCTTTGGAAGTCACAAGTAATGAAGATTTTGGGTTTAGCTGTGGCTGACATTGTTCTGTTGATCAAATCAACACTGCCACAGAGGAGTTGCTGGTTTAGGTGGCAGCGCCTAACTCTTCAGTTCGGCACTGGCTTACTTTCCACATTCTATTTCAAAGTATATTGACGGACAACTGTGGGACCTTGTCTTGAGAATCGTCTACCAACTTCAGTGGCAGTGATATTCAAATACCCAGAGGAATAATAATAGTTATTATTTGTAATTTCATATGCTGTAAGAATAGCTGTTTACATGCTTGCTTGTGAACATTTCATATGTTCCATAAGCATCTCCATCCTCTGCTGGTGTTAACAGACAAGGGCTCTTGCACTCGCCACAATCACAGCAGGAGATCCATTTGTCAAACAGGCAAACATGATACCAGGCATCATTGTGCTCATTTCAACAGCTTCAAATGGTGACACTGCCCCTCCTACTCCCAGGGGACAAGCTCGAACCCCCACCCCTTCCCCATCTCACTGTCATCCCTCATCTTTAAAAAGAGGCTTTGTCACAGTGTCTCACTTTGGCAGTTTAACTTGATAGTTACCATTGACTGCTTGTGGGTGGCAAAGGGTACAATTTCCTCTGGCTAGATAATAAACTCCAACAATTACCTGAACCTTCCCATGGTGGATTCATACATCCTTTCTCTGTTTGCCTGTCCATCTGTCCTTGATCTCTTGATTCTCTGTCCATCTATCTTTCTATTATTAAAATCCTATGGCAGTCGATCTTTAGACCCCTCCCACTGTGCCACGATGAAAATAGTGGAATACCCCAAGCGTCCCTACCAGGTATAATTTGCCTCTACAGCTCTGCAGCGAGCGGGAGCCAACCAACCGACTCTGTAAGTAATCCAGACAATGAGACACACACATGCAGAGCTCCAAAGTCATCCAAGCTCATATTTATTCATACCATGAGATGCCCTGGCCTTTGCTAAATGTCTTCTTCATGCTGTGTTCACCTAATTGAGCACATTGTTGGCATTACGTTTTTGGCCCCTGCTGTTAAAACAGTAATGGGAGCTTTCTTAAGGTCTATTCTGCTGTACAAATTGGGCAGGGCAGATGAGAGTGTGGGCATTACTGAAATTGTTTCCAAGTCAGTCCCTTCTTGAGAGCTTGTCCACTGTGGTCAAAGCTGTACAGTATTTACTGAAGGATGATTGATGAGTATTTTTGATCCCATCAAGTTCTTTTGCTCTCTTTCTTCCTGGTTGGCTCAAATTCATTAAGAAAGCACAACTTCATGTACCATGGGGGATTCAAATCCGCACTTGAGCTTGATCAATTATTACAGCAGAATGAGTGTATTAATAGAACTGAGCTCCTGCCAACAAATTCCTTTTTTTCTGTACATGAGCAGCAGGTGTTCTTGCTCATGCAATGGATATGTTTGGATTCAATTTATGCAGTATCACTAATCAAGCTGGGAAGTTTCTTGCAAAATAGCAGCAGGCTGTGGGTGTTTATAACACAGGAAACTGCAGAGCATGAAAAGACAGCACCAAACGGGGAAGGACACTAAACAGTATAATTCAATCTGATAAAAAAAAAATCCTGTGACTGTTGTAAAGCTAATGGTTTCATAAATAGTATGAAAAGGGGAAAATGAACATCAGTGTTTGGTACCTTAGTGGAAAATGAAACTGCAATGTGATGCCAGCTATTGATGATGAGTATAGTGTTTGCATTTGAATCATATACTTAGTTTGAGCCTGTAAATAATATTTAAATTAGTGCTGTCAGTTGATTTAAATATTTAATCATGACTAATCACATAATTGTCCATAGTTAGCTCGCAATTAATAGCAAATTATTCACACTTTTTAAATCTGTTCTAAACAGTGGTGGAAAGTAACTAAGTACATGTACTAAAATACTATACTTAAGTACAATTTTGAGGTATCTGTACTTGAGTATCTTACTTCTTACTTTGACTTCACTACATTTTAGAGGCAAATATGATACTTTTTACTCCACTACATTTATTTTGTAACTTTAGTTACTTTTCAGAACCAGATTAATACCAAAAATACAGTATAATTATATTCACAAACCATATGCCACCACTACTTTTTCTCTCCACAAATTTTCCCACCTCCCCCAGTGCACACATACAGTACGCAAACTCACATACCCTCCCTTGAGGGCGATCCTTTACCAGGGTTCCTTCACTGTCTCTGAGCAGCAGGCTCAGTAGGGACCAAGGTATGAATGAACGACCTGGAAATCTCAGTGTTTCAAATGACAGGTGTGCGGAAGTGGAGCTGCAAGCCTGGCCCATTGTGCTTCCTGAGGTTCATTCATTTAAAGAAGAGAAGAGAGACACATGGAGAATGGGAGGACAGAGGTATTGCCCCACCCAGACCACTTGTTCTCCCACCCCCACATCAGGGACTCCGCCAATGTGACATCATGTCTCTGTCACAGAGCAGACTTCATTGTTATCAGTGACTGGCTCTAACATTCTGCTTTCCTTCTCCTGCCCTCTGTCCCTCCCTCCCCTCTTCCGCTCCCTCATCCTCTTTTTTCTCCCTCTCTCCCCTTGTCCTCCTCTCTCTTTTTTTTTGTTTTCAAGAACAAAAAAGGGACGCCAGAGTCGGGGCTGGAGACATCCTTCCTGTCTTTGGCCATTTAAAAAGACTCCGCATCCTACCATCCATTCCTCCACTTGAATAGACAACTAACACACACACACACACACATGCACACAGTAGACCATTGGCTGTGCTCAGAGCTTTACATTAGCGTCTAATTGCCTTTTATAGCAATTCTCTCTTACACACAAACACATGCACAAACACACACATAACCACAAAACTGGCTGCCATCATTTAATCATTTATAGCAGCTCACTGGGAGGTTTCTCACAGACACTCAAGGTGATGTCCCACTCCCACTGATTAACTGCTACCACCCAGATTCCTGTACCATAAGTAACAGGGAATGAGATCCTCTGTGGGCCAGTTCCCTCTGTAGAAAACTTTATCTAAAATGTTCAGATGACTATTTTAATATTCCATTACATAACATGCAAGTACTGTCATGTATGATCAGGGATCATGACACTTGTGAAAGGGAGAGATCTGTAACATATCTCCCCGTAGGGCTCTGATTGTGCTTGTGCAGTTAGTTGCCACATAAAGGAAGGCTGTTTGAAGTATTTAGGCATCATTTACAGTGTTACATAATGCTTTAATCAGCTGTAGTGGAGGAGCAGTACCATACTACCAGTTTAGTAGGTGAACTTAAGCACTTCTCTGGTTTAGCGTATAGTTTTCTCACTCTACCTCTGTTCTTTTTTTTTTTAAATACTGAGAGAAGTTAAGTGGGCTAACTATAACTTTTGTACGGCTAACCTGCTACCATTGTGAAATCAATTTGTGTAGTTTCACAACAAATAAAGGTCATTTTAGAGATATCATTGCCGCCCTGTGATGCAGAACCAGACACAGGATGGTCCATTTGCCCAGTATAGTCAATTATGTCTGTGTCCTGCTGCAGGAATGATGCAATCACTTCAAGGTGAACCAGTCCTTTGTCAGATTTACAACTTTGTTTCCCTCAAGACATTTTGCTAGACATGGTAAAATATGTGGTATCTATAAATGTTAATGGCACAATATGTTAAGTCTGTTGTGACTAAAGATGATTTTCTGGAACAAATGGATGTATGTATATGTAGAGCTGTGCATTGGCTGAGTTGTAAGGGATACTCCTCGTATGTGACATCAGAGAAATTCCCATCTGTTGTCAGTGAGCTATGTGATGAAGAGTCCTGTTCTTTGTCTGGAAACAAGGTGCAATTAAGTGTTTTTACATGTACAGATCAAAATTTCTGTACCACCCACTCATTAATCATATGCAGAGGCATATGATTAATGAAATTTGGCATTCACTCATGCATAACCATGCCTTTAGTTTCTTTTGGCACACTACACCTGACAGGTTTGATTACGCTTGAATAAGATACTGCAAGATTATACTGTATTTGTGTTTAGATATCTGTTTCACAGTGTCCTGATAAAGACCCGCTGGGGATTAAAATTCATTCTTCATAGTAAGTGAGGTCATGTTTGATACACTTAAAGGGCTTCGGTGTGTAACAAGTGTCTTTGCTCTTGTTGCAAACTTTGCACACTAAAGGAAGAAATCAACCCTGACAAATGACACTCTGATTGGAAGAGTAGATACAGTATTTGGGGTCTCTTCATAGTCATCATCAGTACTGACAGAGACAAACAACCATACACACTCACTCCTACAGGCAGCTTAGAACCACCAATTAATCTAAGCTGCATGTCTTTAGACTGTGAGAGGAAGCCAGAGTACTCGGAGAGAACCCACACAGGCACAGGAGAACATGCAAACTCAGCACAGAAAGGCAATGGGTCAGCTGGGACTTGAACCCTGAACCTTCTAGCTGTGAGGTGACAATGCAAAACACTGCCCCACCATGCTGCCTGTTTATCTACAAATAATGTATACCAGTGATATCAGTTTGAATATCAATGTATGATTGTCATGATAGATTTCAGAAATCAAAATTTTGAATGATGTGTAATTAAGGCAAAATTAAAAAAAAAAAATTAAAAACTGGCCCCAAAGTCCTGACGTAATTCCATACTTATTGTTTTCTGACAAATTCACATAACGGTGACTATCAAAGGAGTCATGTCTATCAAAGTGCTGCCCTTCAGCATATTCATTGTTTCACTGTCACATATTACTTTATGAGGAACCACAACATCTGCATTAAAACCTCTTTAATCACACACTTGTATATTTGCATTAAGAGTTAGTGCTTTGAGTAAATTTGAGATCTCTATTTTCCTTGTCAGAATATAATACCCACTTTCCAAACATCTTTGGAAATAAATCTTTGACAGCCTGAATAGATTTGAAGTTCAAAATGAAAAAATGTAAAATGTCAGCCCCACCAAAATGCTCTGGCTATTTGGTAGTATGACTCTAATTTCCAAATACCAGTGAGTGATTCAGTAGGGGAATTTCACATTGGACCTGGGTGTTTCCAAAAGGTTTTAATATTAATATACAAGGTGGAGACTAGTCAAAACCATTTTGGGCCTTGCTTGCCGCCTTTGTCTTGTTTAACAACAGAGAAACACAATAGATCATTCTGAGGTAAATCAAAGTCTATGTGGCAGTTACTTGGCAGTCAGCTGGAAAAACACAGTCTAGATGCAAAGCAGAGCTGCTCAATGATCCGAACAGTGATTTAACCATCAGGCAGTGGCATTTTCAAGATCAAGATCCACTAAGTCCTCAGGAGACATGGGTAATGCTAAGTGATGACAGTTGTTGTAAGTAACCCATAGCTTTTCTAGTTTCTTTTTCATGTCACAACCTCACTGACCTCCAACTATGGCCAAAGGCCCCTTCTAAGAGTCTCCTCGGTCCAGCTGTCTCCTCAGGCCATGAGTGACTCCTGAGATAAACCCACAATACTCACCCAACTCTAATTATTATATCAGGTCTCCAGGCTTTTGTTTTGAGGCTTTGAAGGATGTTGTTTTGTGTTTGTTTGAGAAATTATGGGTGTCCCGTCTGCAAAGAGGGGGAAAAAAAATACCTGGGAAAGAAAATAGAGCGACCACAATACTTTCACAATGCCTTTTCCTTCTCTTTTCTCTTACCAGAACCTCATGGTGCAACTTGACTCCCGCTCTATTTTAGGTGTGTTTATCTAAGTGTCACCATGGGACAGGCTGATGTGATTCTTTAGTGGGCATCTTTTCACTATGACAAAAAAAGTAGGATTCTCATGTTATCTGTTTTTCTCACACAACCAACAATTGATCTATACAACCAAAGCACACTAACTCATGCACATAAAAATGTATAGGAATAAAGCATATGCATAACCAAACATTTTTCAAGAAATAATAAAGACATTCACAAAATAAATAAAATACCACATTTAAGTTACTCTACCAAATCATTTTTTCAGCTGCTAGAGGGCCTGGTGAGCAGGGGTGGAACTAGCAAATTTTTAATGGGGTGGCAAGGCTGGGGCACAGACTCAGAGAGGGGTGTTACATTTAAAATGCATGTTAAAAGTTAATTAAACCCTTAGTTCTATGAAATAAACTGTACCTTATTAAAAATCCAATTGCTTATTTCATATTAAAAGTAGATACACATGGTGCTATCTTTAGGTAACTTTGGCTGTGCACCTCATTTACTCCTGGCCGGGGACATTACTGCTGCATAGTGGTTCCCCCTGTTGAGAGGAGTCATGCCAAGTACTCCACAATACATTCAGAGAAATGAATGCAAATATCCTGCTGCATGCATGATATAAAATTTAACAAATTTAACAAATTTGCCCAATATTAATTACAAAGCAACAGAAACATTGTTAATTGTATTTAAGGTAAGAATTTGTAATTGTTTTTCATTTTTGATTCTTTAATACTGACAAGCATTGGATTTTGATTCTAGCAGGGTTGGTATCAGGGGTGGCCAAACAGGGGGGGCAGTGCCACCTGTACCCACCCCTTGGCTCCGCCCATGCTAGGGAGACTCATAATTAACTGACACCCTAGTGACAACGTAAACTACGTGTGCCTGGTTGTGACACTGTACAAAATGCAGCCTCCATTATGAAGCTAGCATTAGCTAACAAGTAAATCTGGCAATTGGGTTATTGCTAATGTGACATTTAGCACTGATGTTACACAGAGCTCAAATTTCGCCTAAATCAAAATCATATAAATTCAATACAAAGGTTAAATTATAACCATGACACCATGATACCATTTAGCTTTATGAAGGTTGTATATGATGATATACTGAACATTTTACCTCTCATTTTATCTTTCTCTTGGGATTCAGCACACTGGACAGCTCAGCTTTTACGTGCCTGGCTTTGTCTAGTGACATAATCAAACATTTATTCACACATGCACGGGCATTAGATCATAGACAGTTTCAATCAAAGATGCATGACTGTTTTTTTTAAAAAAAAGATCCTTTCAAAAGTTCTGAAAAATAACAACCATGAAATCTGTTTCCATTTCAGGCATATAAGCTAGAACTATAATAACTGAATTGATTTTATAAGTATATTTATTTTCATATTTATATTTATTTTATAAGTATAGTTTCTACAATTGATATAGGGAGTCCATTTATCAAGGGGAAATGATTTGCACATCTTTGTCATTATTGGTGGAATGAGCCTGTATGGAGCTCCATTTATGCCTGCCTTTTTTGTTTACTCCTGTAACATAATCCGAGGCCTCCTGTGAGATAAGATCAGTGGAAGGGACAGCTTTATACTCCTACGTGACAGTGAGCATATCTCTCAATCAACTGCTCGATGATAAGGCAGGCATGACTGACAGGGTTTAAACTGAGGGTCACTATACAAAATTCAGGGCCTGAGATTTATCAAGGTTAACCCTGAATTACATGGTTGCAGTTTCGACTGAGGCATTGTAGTAGTTTGAGATAACACTTTGTGAGCTTCACTGAGGAGCAACAAAACTAAGAGTCAACAGTCATTGTACTGACTCTGTGAGGATGTGTTTGAGCTAAATGCAAACATCAACATGCTAAAATGCTCACAGTGACAATGCTAGCATGCCAATGCTAACATACAAGTATAATGTTAACCATTTGCGCCATCTTACTTGTGTATGTTAGCATGTTTATATTTGCTAATTAGCACTATACAAACTTAGCATAGCTGAGATTTATGGGAGCTGTATTTATTTGGTCATAAAGCAAAGCACTGGACAAATTTGAATTTTTTTAGCTCATTTTGGCTCAAGCTGAAAAGTGAAAGGGTCACTGAAAGTAAACAGACCAACTGACAAAGTAAACATCCAATAGCTGTAGCACTACTACATTACTGACAAAGAACTACAGGGCAAAAATTATTCCTCACAAGTGAGTACTTCACTATCAAGTCAGAGCTCTACTGTGTCAGGAACAGTCATAGCTGCTGTGTTTATTCACTCAGTAGTGTCATCAGGGCTCACCGTGCCCCTCTTGGCTGCTGTGTGCTGTTTGTAACCTGTGCTCATGCACACTCATACACATTGCGGTGAGTCAGCGGCATAATTCAGGTGTGTTTTTTGGGGGGTCTGGAGATCAGTTCTTTGGTTAGACTGTTAGGAGACACTGAAGTCATTACACTCAGTATTTCCATTGTTTGATGTATTGCTGGAATGATACCAAACTTGTGTGAGTGCTCCCCTAAATACTCTGGCAGAGCTTGTTTTTGTTAGTCACAGCTGCTGAGCAATACACAGCTGAAAAGCACTGATATTTAACATGGAATCACTTGTTACACATGTGAATAGATTAATGGTGTAATTATATTAATAATAAAATAATGTATAGACCATTCACTTTGTATGACAATACAAAACCCATGCTCTTTTCTCTGTGTCAGAAATATCCAGCCAAGTTACTTTGATGAGGGACCAGACTGTAGAACATACCATCATATTTTGTGAGAAACGTTAGTTGGATCTCAGTCTAGTTTCCAGTTTGATTGTGCACATACTTGTATGTTGTTATGTAGTGATTCAACATCAGGATATCAAAATCTTTCTTCAGCATGTTCCCTCCTGTCCATGAACGAGGGGGTTTCTCCAAAATGCTATGGGTAAATAAACCAAATCAACAAGCATTAAAACAGGAACATTATATCCAATGTAGCAACTTCAGCAAGGGCTGTGGGCACCAGTAATACCTGTTTTTGTTGTCTATACCCAAAAACAGCTGCTCTTGCTGAGCGCACCACATTATTCAAGAGAAAGCTGGATTACATGGTGCCTTTCACTAATAATCACAATATCACTTGTCTGCATGTGGTAATTGACTGCATGTACACTCCATCTGCTTTCATGTGAGTTGGACTTTGTCCTCAAATAAAATCTCTTGACAGAGCTTAGAAGGGTAAACTGATCTCATTCTCTGAATAATAATACGTTATAAGACAACCACGACACGAAACAAGAGCTCCTTGTCCAAGCCTCACTCTGTAAATCAAATAATTCACTAGGTATAAAATTACCCTTACCCTACAGTTCTGACTGTCATCTATCATCATACCCAAGAACCCACCGAACTAGCATATCAGTCATAGTGCTATAAGTAGGCCCTTTAATAGGCAAGAAGCCATAAACCAAAATAGGTAAAGAGCCTCAACTTCTTGTCTTAATTTGTCCAAAAGCTCCCATTCACATCTCCATTACTTGTTATCTTGGGTTTCACCTGTGGATGCAGGGGACAGTAGTGTCCTTGTTTGATTCTAATTATGGTCCTCACCTCAAAAGTTTCCCCCTGGGAACTTCCCTCCCACTCCCATCCCCCTCCAAGGGGCCTAAAGACACACTCAGACTGACTCATTAAGTGTCAAGAAAAATTAAGACAAGCCAGAGCTGTCTCAGGAGGTGAAGCTCTGCTGAAGACTCACTGGAGACTCTGTCAATTGTTTTATCATCCTTGGCATGTGTGAAGTGTCTCCTCAAGCCTGGTGACTGCTGAAAGATGGATGAGCTCATCAAGACACTGGACTCTGAACAGGGTTTTAGTGTTGCTACCCCAGATGTTAGTTAAGGGTCAGTTTTCTTCTGTGGTACTTTATTTTTAGCCTACAATGTGTTACCAAGCTGATCCATGATTTGTATTGACAAAGACAAATGAGGTTGTAAGAGTAAAGGTTGCAACTCAAAACACATCTCAGCAGTTATTTCTTTTTCTTAGTTTTTGGCTGGTCCGGTAACGAGGGAGGCTAACCACATCCTTTTATTTACTTTGTTCTGATAGATTTCTTTTTTTACTCAAATTATTGTTTGTATTTAGAACCTTTCATTACTTAGCGCATTGATAAGAAATGGATGGCCAGATGTAGCAGCCGGGTATGGATCAGTATTGCAACTGGATCTGATAAGCACAAACAAAGCATTTTGCTCAGGAGGATAATTATGCAGTCATATAATACTTCCTCCTCCTCTGCATCCTCTTACACATTGTTGCAACAATGACTGATTCCGCATGAGTAGGACTTTCCTTCTCCCACTTCAAATTGGCTTAAATGTCAACAGAGGGAAAAAGGCAAATCACCGTACTAAAGGTCAGCTCAATCAAGCACATTTAACTCTTCAATGACATGCACAAGGCCTGTTCTTTGTTTAGTGGGAACGGTAGTTTAGTGGTGGGGCTCTGCCCTCCTGTGGTCAGCACAGCAACTCTTATGGTGTCTCAGGGGTACAATAAATTTTCCTGTTCAGTGGTTTCTGTTCCTGTATTCTGTGACAAATATCTGTGAAAAAAAAGATCCTTTGGTTGTACTTGGCTCAAAATGTGCCCCTTTGCTTTGAGTTGTACAGTTTGTCAGAAGAAATAAAGCTTTTTCAGAGAAGACATTTTGACATGTAGCAGTAGAAAAAGCACAGGTTTAAATAATGAGTCTGTGGTGGTTGAAGTCCATTTAGCTGGCTCAGTTACAAGGCCCAGGTATTGTGTGTGCTGGCTCACTGTCACACTGGCATACAGGGGACTTGTTAATCATTAATGTTATTAGTTATTAAAACAAACTAGAGAAATGTTGAAATGGTCTCAGGTACCACTCCAATGCTGTTGTCAGTATGTTTAGTTGCATTCGTTATATTGTGGATCTACACTACCAGTCACATTTAGAGAGCTTCCCATTCGATTCGATGGGAAAGTGTGTCCAAACTTTTGTCATGTAAAGATTTCTTGAAAATACTCATCAGAATTGAAAAGTGACTGCGATAATTGTTGGTTCATATTAAGTAATCTACAATAATGCAATTACTACTTATTCTGACTTTCAAAAATAAATAATTTTCAACAATTTCTCTATTGGGTAAATGACCGTAACATGTTTATTGGACTATGGGAGTGTATTCTGGACTATTAGCAGCAGCTCAGTGGTTCTGAGTTTTCAGCCATCTCACTCTCATGTGCCATCCTCCAGTAGAAACTGAGTCTGAATCTTACGTCTTGTAATAAAAGCTCCATTCACTGAAGGCTGTGAGATGCAGTTAAACACTGGAAATGAATAAGTGGACATCTGAGTGTAGATTATTGTGTTACATAGGATCTTTCTGTGGACGGTTGTATGATACAATTCAAAACATAACAACAGCCACTGAATGGCCTTGCGGTTGCAAACTAGAGTCTGCAAGGTCAAGAACAAACTTTCTCATGACAGCTGTATTTTGATGCCATGTGATTTCAACACATTATGTTCTTTTACAGTATTATGTTTTACTCAGGGGTCTTACCATTAATTTTTCCCTCTTACATTTTATTGGTCAGCCGTGTTAACAGAATAACTGGTTTGAATTTCCTGCTTTAAGTTGGACCTGTCAGACAACACAACCCAGGCTGAGGATAGCATACAGCTGTTTCCTTTGGTGTTATCGCAGCCTGTACTGCTCCCCAGAAATGTATATATTCTGTAGTTCCTGTAGTTGTCTTATTGTTACCTAATGCGTTAAGGCTATATAACAGAAAAGTCACATCAATTAAGCACCAAGTGCAGACTGTATGCAGACATTTGCTCACTAACGCTACCATCTGAAATCATCCTGGTTCTTCACATTTCTATCATAATATTGCCTTCACTCAGACAAGATACAGAAATGTTGATTTATAAGTAACCAGTGCTTTAAAATGTCCAGCAGGGCCCATAATATGGATAATAGATTTTCTCCAGTTGAAAGAGAAGCTTGGATAATTTTGATCATTGTGAACACTGGCGAAGCATGAAACCACACACCGAGGAGCATGCAAGAGCAGCGCTTTCAACTTCAGCCAAAATATGTCCACAGAGGTTTGTCTTTCCCTCAGCATTCTCTGCAGTATTTTCCACCCAAAACATGTTTCTGCTCATCTACTGCTATTGTTGAAAAAAAAAAGAAGAAGTGTTGATTATTTTTAATTTGTATGTTGCTTGTTTATGGCTGATCTGGTCCAGATTCTGACAGCAAATTTTCCATTATGTAATAATCACCTAGCACTAAGGAGTGTGGAAGGAGTTTGACTTTATGACAGTGCGTTACACTGTCTGTCACAGAGAAGTCGGTTTCATTTATAAACACAATCTTTTTGAATGAAAACACTGGGCTTAACAAAATTGTGTGGTGTCACACTCAATCAAATTAATTAAACTGATTATTTCCATGGATATTATTCAGTGAGTCCTGACTCTCAAAGAGGCTTTTGCTCAAGAATTTAAGTTCAGAAGTAAACAAGGGAGTGGTTGATGAAGATATTTGCAAGCCTCCTCCACCCCATTCACCTCTCGTTTTCATCAAATGCAGCGTCCATGTGTCCTTTGCCTGACCTCAACAGAATTCCTGCTTCTCATCACATCCATTCAGATCATCAGCCACTGCTTTTTGCCACATTTTCCTATACAGCTCATGGGTGGGACAATGGGGTTTTGATCAACCATTCGATTGTGCACACTAAGTCGGTATAATTTTCTCTTTCTCCAGTCTGTCCTGACTGAAATAATCACACTGGGCTATTCTTTCAGATACAGCTATATTCAGTACTATGTAAGTTTACACACCACATCATGCTTATGGTTTCTTTTAGCTTGTCTGTATATGTGTGTAATGGGCCAGATGTGCAAATGCCACATATACACAAATTGTGTAGAAAAGACTAAACGAGGCAACAGCTAAACTAAAACTGTTTTTAAGTGTTACTGTATGCATACTATAGTGAAGACATGAAGTCACTGTCGATCCAGCAGTTTAAGTCAACTTGCATAGATGGATTTCATTACACAACAAACACACTGAAAAGGATCAGCAGCTACATACATCTTTTTTTAAATTAACATTGGGGCAAAGGTTGTAAAAAGACTAAACACATTTATCAATCTGACAGCACCCTACACCCATCCAAAAGTCTTGAAGTAATCAAGAAACACATGCCTTGATTTGCACCGAATCATATGTTGAAAACTGAAATGCAAATCTTACTGTTAAATATGAGTCCTAACATTTATACCAGAGTTTTGCATTCCTTCATAGAGACCTGTCGTAGTTCTACTCTCATGCCTTGCTACTTGACCTCAGAAACAGGAAATTTATTCTGCATGGCCCCCGCTGTTTCATGATAATCTGAATGCTGGGACACTGTTTTGTGAAACTTCAAACTCATTGTTTAAAGAAAGATATTAAATTCACCTGTTAGTCACATTTACCAATAAACCAAATCCTGCTTTCAAATGGGTGAGTTAGGTGCCATTACATTAAAATGGTTTTTCCAAATTTAATTTTCCTTTTTCTTCATATTCAGTCATGTCTAAAGATGCTGCATTTGAATACATGCACATCTGCAAAGAGAATTACTTTTCTTTGCTCAGGTAAAGTTGAGGACATGACAAGTTGGAGGATAATAAATGAGGTGAGCAATGAAACAGCAACACTTGAAGGTCTTTTTCGCTTTAGATTTTGGCAATGAAAACATCAGGTGTCAAACATGACAAGTACAAAAGTGTGGTGTTGATGTATGGTTTTAACAGAGCATATGCAATGTTTGCACCAACTGTTCAAGAAATGAAATCAATAATTATGGCCTTACAATACGACCCCAAACTCCTGTGCTCTATGTGCATTCAAGAGTCAATGTGCAGAATAATTTGGAAATTTTTGAGAATCTGCGATAATAAATCTATATTATGTGCAAATATAATGTTAAGATAGGTAAGTGCTACACATGGTACTGCACCATTTGTGGTTGTGAATTTAATTAGGGAGTGTGTGGCTGACCAACACCTGACTCAAAAACTCCTGAAATGAGCTTTCTCTCTCGTGACAACACTCTATGTGGTCACAGAAACCCCAGAAAGAACACAGTGGTTTAGGTGAGAATATGCTTCAGCAGAGGTCAAGTTATTAGAGCTGTCCATGCCATCGAGATCAAAATGTGTATAGGTTTCTGGAAAGGACAGATAAAATGCACACACTATCTGGCAGGTGTGTGCATTATGTGTATACTCTCAAACTACATTAGCAATGACATATGTTAAGCATCCAAAAACCAAGATCAGTCATATATTTTTTGCATTGGGTTGAGCCTCAGAACTGCAGTTCAAATCTATACTGTGCCATCTACTGGCAATAAAGTAACAGCAGCAGCAGTTTAGAGCTGCAGATTTAGGTTGATATGCACTGTCTACAGGTAAGGAGAGCAATGACTTACCTGTGCAACCTGATTTTAGTAGCTGCCGTCTTTATGTCACACCTTTACATTGCAGGCCTGCAAAATAACAGTTATGTGAAGTTAACAGGAAATCTAGCAACATGGGTTGATTCAGTTCTGCATTTGGTTCCAATTACTGGACACAAAACCTTTTGTTATTGATATATTTACATTTTCTATTTATAAAAGTGAGCTTTGCAGAGGTGACCATTTCACCAGAGAATTAACATGGCAATGTCTAAACATGTGGCACGGTATCACAAATTGATTTGTGCAAATTTGACTGCATATAACAGCCCCGCTTCTCAGCTGGGACAAGTGTCATCTTGCCAGAAAGGCAGAAAATTTTAGATTTGTGCTCCGCTGATGAGCACATAGCTACTGCACCCCTCGACTACTGAGGCAAGGTGGCTGGTGTGTGTTGCACTTTATGGTCACATATTCTACTTGTTGCACATGGATGTTATTTTCTATTTGAGGACTGAGGATCCTGGACTGTAGTGTGCCACGTTATTTTTGTAGAACTAATAGGCAAAGGTATTTCACTGTTGATGCTACTTCACGTTCCTGTAAGAGGAAGTTTGTAATCAGCAGAACTGATCTGACAACAACTGAACAGATCCCCCTTGTGGAGACTGTGTGGCCCACTAAATGTGGGAGTTGGTGAGAATATGGTACACACCCAGTTCTATGAGGCACTTTGCATCTAAAAATATTTACTGGTATGCAAGTTTTTGATTTAGGATCCCTTGACAACAAATGAGTGTTTTTGTTTTTAATTCCATCACTTAATAACCTCATAGCAATACTGATAGAGGAAAATGTGGTTGAACATGGAATATGGAAAAACAGGACTCAAACTGTGAGCAGACGTTATTCGCGATTGCAGGCTTTGGCCCATGACAGATGTTTTTGCAGAGTGGATGGCCTTAATTACTGTTGATGTAACATTAGAGGCTCTGGTGCACAGTTCTGTTTCTTCTGTGTAGTCGGATACTTCCAGAAGCGGAATGACTTTTCCTTTCAAAGGGACAATAAAACAAAGCACATGGCAGTGGCATCCTAGAGAAAAGACTGGGATAATGACAGCGGGCCAGGCGATTGGAGTGGAGGGGCAGAGCACCGTCCACACAGCCACTGCAAAGTGCTTGAGAACCTGACCTGTTTTTGTTGTCCTTTGTAGTATAACATCCACGTTTCATCTCCTGCTCATTAAAATGCCCAAGACTAGATGAAGTGGAAACCAGTGATGCTCCCACAAGTGCAGTGCAGGATATCCTTTAGTTAAAACCAAAGCACAATCAAGCTAAAGCGCCTTACCAGAAAAGACAAACTCAGGGAGTTAAAGCGTAAACACATTATGGAGGCACTACATTTTATAGACTGTGACTTTCAGTTTTCGAGGTCAGACAACAATGGACTGTCACAGGAACGATTCTTAGGACATACTTAAATTGTACTTTCAAATCCCTTTAATGAACATCTTCAAAGCATTTACTTCCAGTCATCACAATCATGTTTCTTAACACCATCATCATCATCATCGCTGATGATGCTTGCCAAGTAAACCAAGTTATTTCAAGCAGCTCTCTTATTTTATTTGATTCCACTGTTGCTCATGGTTTGGGCTTTGCACACGCCCTTGCCGGCCACTTCAAATGCAGCTCCCTGGTAGGTTGCAACACACTGGCTGTCCGTGCGTAGGTCCGGCTGAACCTGCTCCCACACCTTCTTTTTAGGGTTCAGTTCTTTGTCTGGTTCACCTGCAATAAGACTTGCATTAGAAACTCTTCTGTTCTCTGCTCATCCATTACACAGGTAGGATTTATGGATCAAGTAGCAGTGTTTTAGGAACTTTCTCGGTATGTCATGTCCTTGTATAATCTATGAAACAGTTTTACTAGGTCGAGGCTTACACAATTACAGATGACTTTAAATTTTCCTTCATGCATTTTTCATATCATCATAAACTGATACAATCTGTATAACAAGCTAAAGCCAATACAAATTGTGAGTAAATACCGGCAATTATATTTGTGAGTTATTAGGCCCAGTTTATTTCTCCCATATAAATTGTGAATAGTTGAGTCGACATTGTGAACAGACTTGTTATCAGGTTCTATTACAGCACAGCCTTTGTTCTTAGCTGTAAAACATCTAAATGAAACTTCTCAAAATCACAATAACATCTAGGTAAAGCGATTAAGGGTGGCTCTCATTACGCTATGGCTCTGTTTTTGATGTTGCTTGGCATCGGTGAAAACTCGGTCATTACTGGCTGACTTCTGTCTGGTGTCAACATTTTCCTCTATAAACAACCATCTCTCAGGGTACAAGGACACAAATGTGTTTAATTTCTCAAGGCTACGATTGCTGCCAGTTTACAACAATCTGTTTTGATCAGAAGCATGAAAGATGATTTGATGAGTAACGTGCAAACTTGAACTCACACCAGCAGTGAACTGGCTGTAACTGAATCTGTACTATGGGCTTTGGTGGGAGAAAAGAGAAAAACTTCATCTTACTTTTCTTTATATATATATA
>NW_018127895.1:62921-70672 GCF_001952655.1 Monopterus albus | reverse complement strand
GTAAAAGTGGACATTTTTAAAGAAACATTAAGTCAACAATTTGATAAGCAATCACATCTTTTCTCTACCTCAAAGGTCTACCGAAGCAAACAGCGGTGTCTGGGACATGTGTACCTCAGAGGTGAAAGCCTCAGCTGAGGCTGTTGGGCTGTGGGTACCTGGATCACACATCCACCTTCATCATACCCTCCTTTTCCCTCTTTCAAAAGGAACTCCAAGTTTGATTACCACTCTCAGAGAATGTGATTAATAAATGCAACTTTGAAAAATTTTTAGAACCACAACAAACTGTTAGTGTTAGCAGTGAGTGTTGATTAGCCTGTCAAATCAGCAACTACAGACCATTAGCCACCACCAGGCATAACTGAGGAGTCCTCTAATGAGAGTCCTGTAATGTCTAATTCAGGACTGAATTCTGAAACTGTCCTGTTGTTTCTAGCAGAAAGAGGGTTCAGCTTCATTTCCATAACCGCATCGGCATTTTCTGGATACTACAGTGCAAAATTCTTTCAGAAGGATTAATTCAATGACAATCACTCGATGTAAGAAAGCAGCCCTAGTTGCTATTTGGCTGGAAATGGTTGTAACATATATTCCTAATCAATCTTTTTTTGACAGGTTAACCCCACTGATGAGGGTGATGGTACCTGGGAATCCCTGGAAAGTAACTCTGTCCCCTGGTACTGCTCCACTTGGAGGATCAATGATTTCCACTTTGTCTGGCGAGCTGGCACACATGACCATAGCCTGGGAAACCACTCCTCTCATCTTGGCTGGTTTCAGGTTGCACAGCAGGACAGCCATGCGGTTCTGCATCTGCATGGGGGACAGAAGATTATGTAATTCTTTTTTTTTTTTTTACAGTCCTCATTCCTTTGACGAGAGAAGAAAAACAAATTACTCCTAATTCACTTAAAAAAATTAATAAAATAAAAATACCTTTATCTGATGTGGTCTGTTTGGGCACAGGACAGAGAATTTTCCAACCCAATATAAAGAATAAGGCCAATTCCAATCTCGTCAATTCAAAATGACTGCGCCCTAGGGTTTATGGATTGTTTGCCTCATTTCATAAACCAAAGGAGCAAACAGGAAAACACTAGACTTTTGAGCCAGGAGATCTCTGCAGCTCACGAAAATTTAAAAGACCGGAGACTGTTTCTGGCAAAAGTTGTGGGGAAATCCAGAATTTGATGAGATGATATATAACAGATCTTAGAAAAATATTCATACCTTTCTTTAAAGGATATCCTTTAAGAAATTGCAACAATGATTTAAAAGTACTCAAGCTGCTTTCATAGTGTTTTGGCATAGTTTTCATTTTCCATCTCTTGGCAGTTTTGACAGGCTGGGAAAGTGTGATTTACAAAATAGACTTCGACTGAAGCAAAATTTTACGTGCACTGTAGATACATCCCAAGACTCGCTGTACGCTCATTGCAGAGGGTGCCGCAACCTCCCCGCGTGCTATTAAGACCCCCTGCAATTATGTCACTACGCTGGCACGTCAATGTCTGAAACTCTACACACGAGGGCGTGGCTCCTTGCTAGTGATTGGCTTGGTAGTATCATGTGACTTCAGCATTACATCTAAACAAACAGGCAGAGTATGTGTGCTGCATGGATGTATGGTGGTATGCCCGTCTGCCAGTCTGTAGACATACCAACACACTTGAATGCAGCAACTTCCGCATCTCCTCATTTTTGAGGTGCTTTGATTTCACGACTTTAATGAACTCTCCATCTTCTCTCCACATCTGGTTTAGAGGATGAACAGACCAATTTCATACCCTCTCCATTGCCAGAGCGCAGTGGAAACTCTGCAGTGCTAGTATGAACACACTGATGGTTGTGGGCCATGTCCAAATGGCTAGACACATGTAGTGATACATATAGCATATAGGCCCCTTAACAGTTATTTTATGATTAGCGTGTCTCAGACTTCTGAACGGTGCCTATTCTTGATCCACACTACATGCACTATGTACAGCCATAAAACCCATAATGCATCTCCTCGGGTATTTCACCTCTGCTTGCTTGACAGAAATAGCTAATAGCACATATAAATAAGACTAATAATTCAACAAAACATATCAAATGGGAGTTTGATTTTTGATTTACTGCACCTGTGAGTAACAGACAAAGGCAGCAATAGCTCTTCTTTTCTATCTGTTCTCAGACAACACTTAATAAGGTGCTTCTAAGTGCAACTGCTGCAACACAGGCAAATGTTCTAAGATGCTAATGTATAATATTTGTCTGTGACAATGTCATATAAGACTTTATTGATCCCCAGTGGAAAATTCCCAAGCTACCCAGCAGTATCAACAAGCACAATCACTCAGTAAATTACTTTGAATGCTCCTCTACGCTCATCCTTGGAGATGCCTGTGGGGTAGTCATTGCATGAGTTTACAATGTTCTCTCAACTTCTGTTAATCAGATCTAAAAAACTAGGATTGTACCTGATCAACAGGTATGTGCTTTACCAGCCCGCTGACCACTGTCCTGGGTGAAGCCTCTCCCACATCAACCTGCTCGACGTAGAGGCTGTCGGCATCTGGATGCTTCTCTGCTGTGATTATACGCCCGACGCGCAAGTCCAAACGAGACACATCCACTGTGGCATCCTCTTGACTGGGGGCTGCCCGTTTCTTCTCTGCTTTCTCCCCTCCTGGCATCAAAGCATGAAAAATACTGTTATACTAATAATGTACACAAGCACACACAATGTTGTGTTAAAATGTTGTGTATCTCTAGTCTATGTTAATGAAAGTGTGATATGACAGTTTGGTTGGGTGAGGTTCATTTTCAGCACACCACATCATACAGTAGCCATCTATCATCATCTGTGAAAGTTTGCAAAAATAAATGTGCATGATATTATAGGAAAAGTTTGCTTAAAAGCACTGAAAATATTTCAGCCAGCTGGTATCTTTCCAAGGGATATTATAAAAAAACAAATCGCAGTTGAAACAATACTGGGCATCTGTCTAGAATATGATTTAATTTCCTCCCATAAAAGAAAACAAAGGCTACCAATGACAGGCCTGAGGGTAGCATGTGTTTCATAAGTAAAACACAAATTAAGGAAAAGACAATTACTTTTCCACCTTTTCCCAGAAGCACAGGGTACATACCTTGATTAAATGACAATACCAATACCCACATTGGCTGAAGGGGACTACCTCATGATCCAGTGATATAGTAGAATAACAGATGCTTCCTCCCAGAAAGACAAAGCACCTTTCACTAGCTCGCCTGGTTTGCTTACACACATTCATTCCATTCCATTCACTGCACTGATCAAATGATCACATAGACTTTAATCATTCCTACGAGCCCACACCAGTTCTGAACAATATGAATTCCAAACCCTGCCTTTAATATTCAACATTCCTCCCTTGAGTAATCACCGCTCTGCTGTGATGACAGTAAAATTATCAGGACTCCACTAAGGTTACACATGAGTGTGGACTCACAAACGATGACTGTTTGGATGAGGTGAGAGCACGGCTAAAATAAAGTAAGACAGAATTTACCATGTAGAACAGCTTACCAAAAGTAAGCGAAAGCTCTCCAACATCTGGATCTAGAAAACACCAGACACACTAATGAATTTGTCCAGGTCGTAAACCTCGATGCTTCCTCTTTCTAAATTATAACCCCAGACACATATTCAGCACTGATTGTTCAATTTCAGCATATTGCTCAAGCAGAGCTAAATATCTGAGTGACTCGCTGATTATTTTAATTTCTGTGGCAAGGAGTGTCTGATTTTCTATTCAGTATTTATCATGAATGTAAAAGAGTTAAACTCCATTGTGTTTGTTGCATTTGGAGACTTTGGTTTTACAACAGGATCATAATGTTGCACATCTACAAAATAGTAACATTAAATCGCTCTCAGATAATGTGAAGGTATGACACGCTGTGTTGAATGTTGGGACAGGGGTGCCATTTTTGGAGGTACACAGTGTATATACCTGCTTACATTCTTGTTTTGTTTGGCTAAACAGTTGCTTAAATCAATTAGACCTCACTTTACTTTACCATCAATGTGTTCATACTAGCATTGCAGAGCTGCCACTGAACTCTGGTAATTAAAGATGGATAAACTTAGCTGACTGTCGCTAACTTGGAGTGAACCTAAAGATCCCATCTATAAGAGAGACAGACTGAAAAATGACTCTGCACCCTGATCTCAGCTTTCCGCTCGGGAGCTAAAGCTAGCAGCAGCTGTTGGAGGATGACACAAGCACTACAGATGAAATTCAACACGGTGCGATGTCAACTTCACATTCTCCATTGCACTTGACTACAGGAGACACTAGACAAAAGTAGCTTAGAAATCATAAAACTCCCTAACAAAGCAAGGTTCAATAAACATATTCCTACTGAGGCCCAGACATCTTGGATCCATTAAGAGGCTGATATTACTGCTTTATCCATTATCACACATCATTAGAAATTAAATTAGGAGAAAGTCAAATAACTGACAGAAAAACTATCTTAGACAAGTCCTTATAGGTTAGTAAAAATATTAATGAAAGCTGATAAATCCCTGAGTGGTGAGAGATGTGTGGACAGTTTTATTGCTATGCAGTGCGTTGTAATTTTTCTCCAGCTGTTACCTTTTTTCTCTGGCTTCTTCTTTTTACTCTCATCTTTGGATGAGGGGCTCTGGACATTAGCAGAAGGGGAGGCAGAGGGTGCAGGCCCAGAGGGCTCAGGAGGAGAGGGCTTTGAAGTGCACTCAACACTGGCTGCGCCTGATGTCATGCCTACTTCTCGCACTATGGGAAGGACATAAAATGTTAGAACAGTTAAATCGAGTATGCTAGTTACTATCTCATACTTTTTCTCAAGCATGTCTGTCAACTAATACTCTATGCACACACTTCTTTTCCCAAATGTCCCTTGAAATGTAAAACAAGAGGACAGCACTGGGATTAGTGATAATTAACTTTAACGGTACACAAAGTAGGCTACTTCTTAGTTGTCCCGATTCACGCACAGGGTCGGTTGCATCAACATAATACAATGAAACGACACAGAGAGAGCTTTATTTACACACCCAGTGGGAGGACTACTTTCCTGATGCAAACAGTTTTGATGAGAAAATGACACAGTGTCCAAGTTGATGGAAACAAGGAAATGGAGCATTAAAGCAGGGAACAATGTCCTACAATAACTCCCCTGACAAAACATAACCCCTCATTTAAGGCGCCTGATGTTTCAGTTCCTACAAAGTCTCGGGCCTGTGCCTGACAAACATCGGTCTGCAGGCACACCACCATCACCATAATGCTTTTAATTACCTTAATTCTATGTTAGGACCTGAGATTAGGACCTTTCAGTCTTACTTTGGAATTATGGGCAATAACCTCTTAAAGTCTTGACAGTTCCCTTAAGTGCCCTCTCAAGGTTTTTATACATCTACAGAAAAAAAATCCACACTGTTAAACCACGATACCTAAAGTGAGTGAAATATTCAACCCCAAGAAGCCATCTTTTTTATAATAAATGAGTTTTATTCTAGATATGTGGGTTACATAATGCACATTTCCCCAAACTAATCCAACTCTTCAGTCCTTCTCAGCTCTACAAAGCTTCTCTTCCTCATTTAGCCCATTGTTTTGGGTTGTACGGCCAGTAAACTCCACTGTCAACCAGGTGTCCAGCAGCAGCGGGCAGTTGTGTCATTAAAAAAGTTCAGATAAACCCACTGGAAGCTACCTGCCTGGCACCAAACTGCAGACATACCAATTAAGTGGCTTGCTGGTAAACATAGTAAAGTACTTAGCCACTGAAAGGTCAGATATTTTAAACAGGAGTTGCTGAGGGTACCAGAGCTATAAGTGAACACTGGTCCTGAATCTGTCAGGTGGCCACATATGGCACTTAATGCTTATGTTGTTCTGTGTCTGCCGAATGTGCTAACAGGCAACTGTTTTCAGTCATGTCTGCCATAACATCTTCAGGAGGTAATTGGAGCCAAAACGGACCCAAAAAGAAAGAAATCTGACACTGAAATGTCTTTAAATGCCACCGTTTTCATTTCCAGGCTGCAGAAATGTTGCTTTGTTTTTCTGTAATATTCTGGTCACATTCAAACGTTTTTCTCATCTCAATAAGAAATCTGCAAAGCAGTCTAAAATTTCTTTCAGAAAGGTTCATTTTTTCCATGTTTGGATTAATTTATGTCACTTAAAGACATTAAAAAGAAACTTCAAAAATAAAAATCACAATTAGATGCAATATGTGGGGAAAAAAGTCCTGGGTGTATTGGGAACACACTGCTTCAAAGTTCCAACACCAACACAGAGTTTTTTTTTTTTCAGTAAGGCTAAATAGCACATTTCTTCCAGTCACCCTTTATTCCTGCAGCTTCTTTCTGGAAAACATTAAATGTGTGTTAATGACTTGAACTGTTTGCCCTTGAATGTCAACATATGCCTGACGCACAATAGCTGACAGACATGTTGTCCCCATCACCCTGAAAGGGTTTCCTGAAGCACTATGGTTACTTAGAATAACAAAAAGGATCTGGTTATAAAGGGCTGAGGCGAGAATGCACAAGATGCTATAACTGATAGTACACACCAAGCAATGTTATAATGACTAACAACTGACATCAAATGTTCTTAAGTCAGACACACAACCACTTCTATAACTAGATATAAAAGATAATATCAAGGTCTTTTTAAAGACTTTTGCTGGGAACAGAACTCGACCTACCTCCCCTCTTCTTCTCTTTTTCCAACAGCTGTTTTTTCAGCTCCTCAATGTCATTCTTCAACTTGGCATTCTCCACCATCAGTTTCTTCTCTTCTCTGACACTGGCCTGGACGGCTGCAATGAGGCAAATCCTTGTTACCGCTCAGCATACAAACTAAATTTCAACTTCCAAACAGGGCATTTAAAAACTGCTTTTAACTATCAAAAATATGAATTTTTGGGGGTTAAGACAGTCCACAAAACAGTGCACTAATACAGCATTTTGATTTTTACCCTTTTAGTATAACTCATCTTTCTCACTTTGTCTAATAAGAGATAATAAAGATTATTTAAGACTGCAGTTTTAACATTTACACAAAGCACAAAAACTCATTTCTTTTTAAATCAAACATATGATTACCTCTATCTAGGGATCTAGTACTGGAAATATTGTCTTACCAGTAAAAGATAAAATAAATATTCATAAAATTAATTCAGCATTTACGGTTTATTATAATTGAATAACAGAATACAACATCTGACTAATTTGGCACCTTATTTCATTAAGCACATCATTTAAAGGTAGGGTTGGCGATTCCTTCCATTCTTTTGGTTACATTTCTTGAAATTCTCTTTACATCCTGTTGGCAATGAAAGCACTAAATGCACTGACAATATGAAGAAACCACTGGACGGCCTACCTGCCTGTCAATCTAACGTCCTACTTGCATGCACTCTGCCCTTGCACTCATTGTGCAAGCCAAGAGTCTTCCAACAAGGCCAGGCAGGTAGGCATGTTACTGCTCTGTTTTTATAGCTAAAGCTAGCGAGCGACGGCAGAGAAGGTACCAAAAGCAGCTTTAAGTCGCATACAGAGACAGAGAAAGTTGAAGATGGAAGCTGTGGGGGTTTGTCATTTTCCTTAAATCTGTAAGTACTCAGGTAGTGCATGTTGGAATGTGTGTTGTGTTTTGGAGGAGTGGTTTTGGAGAGAAGTGACAACAAAAGGGTGGGATTTCTTCAGCCGGCTC
>NW_018127895.1:44232-61732 GCF_001952655.1 Monopterus albus | reverse complement strand
GACAAAACCTGAGCTCTGCCCACAGGGCATGTTGAGAGATAACCAGCATGTCCTGATTTTCATAAACAGGTCAGTAAATCATGATTCTAAACTTGCCAAATTGGAAAGCTTGCTGCAGAATTTCAGTGTGTCCTCATAGGAACCTTGACAATTTTCACATCAACCTGGTTAAGCTAAATGAATACCTATAAATAGATGGGAGACCAACTAAAGGAAAAACAAAGTGTCTTAGTCTTAGGGCCACCACGTGCCACCAGAACAGTGCCAGTGTGCCTTGGCAATGCTTCTACAGCTCTCTGAACTCTACTGAAGGGATGAACACCATTCTTCCAAAGATGTCCCCTCATTTGGTGTTTAATGATGGTGGGGGCAATGCTGTCTAATACGTCAATACATAATCTCCCATAGATGCTCAACTGGTGGTTGCAAAGGCCACAGCATATGATTCACATAAGTTTTGTTCTCAATAAGCGTTTCAGTGATCTCTTGTGCCCTGTCATCCTGGACGAGACACACTTTATTCAGGTTTTTTCTTTAATTTGTCACCAACCTGCATCACAGCAGCAAGAGATGAAGAGACATTCACACAGTTAATCCTTTAAACTTGACTAGCATCACATTATACATTCACTTTTGGAGATGTTCAGAAGGGGTCAGCCACTCAATTTACAGCAAGACACCAGTTTGGGTTTGGTGTAATACTCCTTTATCATACTCTGCTCAATTAACTGATTTTTGAAGAAAGAAGAAAAGGATTTTTACAGGCCGAGGCATAGAGAAGAAAACCTCTTACACATAATACAGGGAGGCGCTGGAAAACAAAAGCTGGCCCGAGATGAAAACAAACTGTTGGGGTTTGAGGAAATTGGAAACACAAAAGAGCTGGAGCTGATAAAATCAAGGATCAAAGCTTTGTTTTTGAGAAACTGAAATGATTTAAACAGGACCAGTGGTGGAGTATTAAAGAGCCACAAAAAAAAAAAGACTGATCTCATATGGATAACCTCTGAAAACAGGTCCCGGGGCTGAAGCATGGTCTGCAGCATATAGACATGATGGGGTAATTTCAGCATTGGATTTTAGATGGAAATTACCAAATGCGTTAACCATGTTACTTTGACATAGGCTTTCATCAGCCTTCAGCCTGCTCAATTTACCTATCTTCACTTTATGGTAGTAAAACATCTTTAATTCTTCTCCTGGTTTTCAGCCCTATAAATTTAGCAGGTTAACTGCACTACAAACCAAAACAGCAGGTGCTCATCTTGCAGAACACATCTACTACATCCACTCTTATCACTAAGAAAAACAGCATGACTGAGTGTCTTAGTCATGTAGTTCTCAACACTTACTACGAACAATTTGTCTACTGTGCATCCGTTTTCAAATTAAAGCGGCTCTAACAAATTTTTGCCCTCTAACATTTGACAGAGAGCAAGTGAGAATCAAAACCAACTCAAGCGATAACCCGTCCTCTTCTCCTCCTTGTCCTCCCTATTCTGAAAAGAGCATATTATAACCTGGGATCAGCAGGGGCATGGAGGAAGTACAGCGTGGATTTTAACAACACTGGTCACAGAGGGAAACAAATAAACACAAGGTCTGAAGTTAGCAGTTAACAGTTAACAGTTAACGAGCAGCCTTCTCTGGTGTGGTGGTGTGTGAGCAGACCCAACAGGATACGTGTTTCCCCCCCTTCATGCTTCATTCCCACAATTAAAATATACTGTAGGAGGATACTTCGTTACCTGTGTGCCAACTAGACCATTAGGAAAAATTGAGAGCAGAATGTCAGCACCACCTGAAGGCATTAAAAGGACCTACACATTTTTCACTTTAAAGAAGAATAGTCCTCAGCATCAGTTAGGTTTTCAAGATGCATGGAATTATCTTACTCATATTTAGCATGCAGAGGCATGCTTGACAGCTGGGTCCAAAATAACTGCTCTTTTTATGTACTTGGCAAAACACCAAGTCCAGCAAATAGTTGAGAATGAAAAAGGTAATATGCAGGCAAGTAAAAGCAAATAAAATATGATGCTTTGCTAATACAGATAACCTGATGTTCGGTTGAAACCTTGGCAATACAGAAACACTGAGACTCTCACCCCATAATACTACATTCATCAGCTGTCTTCATTATCTATAGTAAGCCTAGTATTTTAAAATCATTATAACAAGCAAAAACTGTCATGTGTACCACATGGTCAAATGTAACATGCAAAAATTTATTTAACAAAATAAAAACAAGAAATTTAAAAAGTATTTTGTTAACCTACAAATGTATTGTACATAGAAGTGGAATAAAGGGATTGTTTAATTAACTGATCAGTCTATGATAATTTTGATAATCAAATGTTAGTCAGTTATGGATAAAAAAAACAACAAACAATTGTACAACAATTATTATACTTTGTTTTATACAGTAGCAAAACAAAATATACAACTTAAGAAATAAACAAATTACTTAATTTTGTTACAAATTAACAACAACAAAAAAAAAAAAACTGAAACCGTTGGCTGTAGCCCCTTTTTATTATGATAAATGTTATTACTTCTTGTAGTTAAACAATTAACACCAAACCACGTAATCATTTACAAATCACATTAACGTTAGGTAAATTAGACAATCAAATCATTTCATATCGGAGGTGTATTTAACACTAAACTAGATTTAACTGTACATTATAGAGAATAGACCGCTTTGCATTGAGAACTGATTACTTGACGTGTCAGTTAAATCAGCAACTTTAAGCCATACAGCCTGTTAGCAACTACAGTGGGTCAAAAAATTAAACTTCATCTTAAGCTAACTCTTCCGTAGCTAGCAGTTAGCTACAAGTTAACTGTTGGTTGCTGACATCTTATCTTACGATTACAGCAATGATTAGTTAAAGCAGTAACGTTAAGAAAAAGCCTAGAGGTTTTAAACTTACATAGACTCAGAGCAGTAACACGTTTCAAGGGACGCCGGGGGGGCTTCACAATTGCTATCGTCGGATAAGCTAGCTAACAGAAAGGCAATTAGCAGTTAGCCCCAAACAGGCTCATTCAAGCCCCCGTGGGCAGATGTCTATACAATCCGGAAACAAGGCAGTCTTGTACTTTCGCCTTTTCCTTCTCTATCCATATGTTCTATAGATCGGAGGCAGTCGCCGAAATGTAAGACGGCAACGGTCGTTGCCTGCATGCAATTACTATAATGAGAAATTAAGTTGTTAACATCACTAACAAATTATTTCAAGAACAACTCTATTGAGGATTTGAGATATTTTTGATTGATTTTTCAGTATCACAACTATAGTTTTGTTCTTCGAAAGTATGCTTTGTACACTGCTTTGTCGCACAAAAAAGACGTCAATGATCACGTTCACTCAGCTGTTCTCATCACATTGCGGAGGCCGGAAAACAGTTCATTTAAAAGCATTTTAATAATAATTTCAGGTTCATTCTGTCGACATGATCTTACAGCCTTCTCATTAAGCGTGAGTAGACATTTTCTGGAGGCAATGCACATTATATCAATGGTTCGCTACCGGGGCTAGTAAGTTTCTTACTGTATGTTCAAACCTCAGCTTACACAGTGGGAATAATTGCAGCATTACTGCACACACGTACGCAGTGTTTTTTGTTTGCAGAGTTACAGTACATGTCAGTTATATGGTCTAAATATGCTGTAATTATAATAGCAGTGTTCACCTGGTCTAATGATGGTCTTTGCCTAAACTGGCTATAAGCAGTTAATGTGTTTAACCACCTACTTATCATTGAATGGAATAGCTGAGAAATTTCGTGTTCATATACTATATCATGTTGATGATGGAACTCCTCATTCATAGTTTTAATATTATCACATAATATTCATATGTTATATTGAAAACATTTGCCTATTATCAGTGCTTCCATCCAGTGGCCAGATGAAACCCCTGAAAGATGCACAGCTTGGGGCTTTCACTTTCTTTGCCTCAGCTCTTCCACATGATGTCTGTGGCAGCAATGGCCTCCCTCTCACCCCCAACTCCATCAAAATTTTGGGACGTTTTCAGATCCTCAAGACCATCACTCACCCAAGACTCTGCCACTATGTGGACATAACCAGAGGAAAACATGGTATGACTTTCAAAATAGTAGGATACAAGTGAGCGTTTGTTTTGTGGAACGCATGTTTCCTGTGCTTTATATGCAGCTTGTGCTTCTACCTGACTTTATATTGTGTAAGTAACGCATCAGTACATACCTAAACATTATAAATAACTATCAAGAAATGTTTGCATATTTTTTTTTCTTCTTCTTGCTTTATAGAACGGCTCATTGTTGTTGCTGAACACTATGAAAGCAGTTTAAATGATTTCCAAAAACAGGGGAAAGCTGCCAGGTGAGATTTCATTACAAATCTTCATGATCTATTCAGCAATAGAGTGCATGTGATGTGAACCCAGTGTTCTTTACTTCCTCCACTTTGACTGGTGAACAGTAATTGTCAAATTTTTGTGTTTTTTTCATTAATTTATACTGTATTTGATGGGCAGGGAAATGTATACATTAACCTTGCCATCTACTGGCTGCTGTCCAATTTACATAACATTACTGTTTATTGAGTTGAAAATATTTAAGTGCTGAAAAGATAGATTCTCACTTTTCTTTTCTCTGACACAGTCACCACCTTACCTTCAAAATGGTGTGACACACTGTCCTGTTTGTGTTTGTGTTAGCCCAGAGAAGGTGCTGCAGATAGCCTATGAGGTACTTGAAGGCCTAGAGTTTATGAACAAACATGGTATTGTGCACAGAGCCCTCAGTGCACACAATGTGCTCATGGACTGCAAGGTATCGTTTCCATTAAACTATGCCTTGAATGCAAAAAAAAAAAAAAAAAGGAAGTGATTACCTACATGCAGTAATGTGGATGGATTTTTTCTCTGTAGGGGAATGTCAAGCTGGCAAAGTTTGGCCTTTATCACATGACTGATCATGGAGCCGACGTCGATTTTCCCATTGGGTATGTCTTCTTCTCCTCATTTATCACAGAGAAAGGTCCATTAGTGCTACTCTGGAACTCTTCACTTGGTGCAACTGAACTATGGGAGCTGTCTGTTCAGGGTGAAAGTTTCATTTATATTGGTTTGCTTTTAGTCAAATAATAAAAAAGGCAATTGACGGTAACATTGATGCAAAATAATCCCATCCTTTTTCTTAGAAACCAGGTTTTGCGGCATCAAAATAGCTTCCTGGTTGAAGAACTCTAACAGATTGTTGGACTTTTATCCTAATCCAAAGGCTTTTCTGTTCTACCAACTATCTCTGTGTAGTATCCTTTTGCAGACTGAACAATAAAACATCTGGATAGCAAAATGTCATAAATGTAACTATCAGCCAGCTATGCAGATTGTTTGAAGTAACTGTAAATACAGTACATCACCTAGTGACCAAAATGTGAACAACGTTGTAACTTTGCATAATTTTTATGTAGTTATTATGTAACTTGGAGAATAACATATTTATTTGCCCATGAGAAATTTTAGCGAAAGGCCATAATAACAAATTCACTACAGCTCACTAGGAACTCTAAATATTTTTGACATTTTTTCAACTAGCTGTTGAATCAGTTTAAATGACTGGAGGTATCTACAATAAAATTATTTAGAGGCTCACAAAGTAATGTGCTAATGTGCTCTGTGATCTTAACCTCAGGTACCCATCATATCTTGCTCCAGAGGTGATTGCTCAGGGCTCCTTCCACCCTAGTGACCCTTCTTATGATGAAGCTCCTCTGCCCTCAGGACCAAAGACTGATGTCTGGTCACTTGGAGTGTTGCTGTTTGAATTGTGTGCAGTAAGAGTCCTTCATAAACCTCTTCATTTAGGACATTAATATAATGTTTTTATGCTGTTGGAGTTTTGCCTGAATTTCCTGCTGTATGGATTATTTTATCCGTAAAATCTGACCTTGCAAATCTGTTACAGGGTAGAAGATTGTTGCAGAATATTGCTATAACCGAGAGACTGAAATTCATTCTAACCTTAGGTAAATTAAAAGGTTGTAATTATTTTAAGTGCCGAGCAACAGCTCTTAAGCTCACTCAGGCTTACACTGAGATGTTGTTTTAAATCCTCAGGTTGCATGGATGACATTGTCACTGTCCTTGCTGAGGAACATGGTTGCCTCGATACCATTAAGGTAGAGTCAGAATAATGGGCTGGCTTAGCCGTACTCAACAAGATACTGTATATATGAAGATATTTTTAAGAAATAATGATTTTAATGTCTTGTTTTTTTAACTGGAAATTTAGATCACATTATGGGCATCATAGTATTATGGTACAAAAATAGCACTTCAGTCTTTGTAACGTGCACAGACTTTCCACTGTAGGAGGATACTTCCTTCTGACCTGATACACTTTTGTTTAACAAAAACATGAAGTTTAAGTTGGGACCTGTCTGTGTTGTGTGTACTGTAGCTAATGAAGTCATTTTTATACAGGACCTGCCTGAGAATGTTCTGGAGTTATTAAGGAAATGCTTGACCTTTCTTCCATCCAAAAGGTAAATACACTCTCTGTCTGGTATCATATCATGATGGAGGACTTTGGCCATTTAGGTTGTAAGACTTTTTATGCCAAGATTTAACATAATTTCTGAGTTAAAAAATAAATACAACTTCAAGCGCACTCTGTATTTATGGAACTTGCGCTGTTACGCCATTTAAGCCTTTGTGTGTGTATCCTCCAGACCGACCCCTGCAGAGCTGCTGGGAGACTGCGTGTTCAGTGGGGTCTCCTGCCTTTATACACCCTTCCAGAAGCCTGTTAGCCTGTTCTCGTCTTCTCTGCGCTGTGCACATCTGGGGCTCCCAGAGGACATCAGCGACCTTTGCAAAAGTCTGCCCCAGCTACACACACTGCACGCAGACTTAAGCACAAACTGACAATGATACACAGTATACACACCAGTCACTTCAAAATGTCAGTTTTTTAAGCTGAATTGATTATTTTGAGGTGGCTTTAAATAAGCAAGCCATAGTATGTAGTGTCTATGAGGTGGTGTTAATTGTTTTTTGTGTGTGCTATTAGATGACGATGAAGACTACCTGTCAGAGCGGGCCATAGATGAGGTGTACCATCTGTGGTGCCTAGCAGGGGGAGACCTGGAGAAGGAGCTGATCAATAAGGAGATCATACAGTCCAAACCTCCGATTTGCACACTGCCTAAGTACATCACTTGCACACATAAACACATGCGTGCACCGACAGATGCATTTGCTACTTAAGGTTATACAGTTTACAGATGTAGTAACATGTCTCTTTCTTATTTTTTTTTGTTTATTTGCTGTTGTTTGTTAGTTTTGTCCTGGAAGATGGGGAGTCATTTGGGCAGGGCAGGGATCGGAGTTTCTTGCTAGATGACACAACAGTAACACTGTCCCTGTGCCAACTCAGAAATGTAAGTCTACAGAAAAGTGTTTGTGTACACTATTGTGTAAATTCATGTATCACACATAAGGTTGAGAATTGATACACGTGATCATTTGATGCTGTTCATTGTCTTGACATATCGTAAACTGCATATCTTTGGGTTGTTGAAGATGTTGCCATGGATATTTGTCATTCTTTTCTGATGTTTATAGGCTCAAATGATTGATTGATTGAGCCCTAAAACTAATTATCAAAGTGAAATAATCTACATCCAAATAACTCAACAGGTCTTTAACACAATTTGTTACAGCGAGAAAGGCAAACTTGAGCAACGCAGCACATATTTGTATTAATAAGTACTTGTTTGTCATACTTGTTGCCAGAACTGTGTGTTAACAATGCAATTTTTGTACAGTTACAGTAAGTTTATAAAATGTATCTTTGTTTTTGAACACAAAATGTGGATATCAAACAATAGTAACACTGTTGAGCCATCTGGGTATTTTGCAATGCTGTAACGAGTTTCATGTGGCTACCAGAACCTACCCCTAATATTTTTAATGCATATTAAGTGTTTTTAAGATGGGTTTTCTCTGACTTTCCAGAGATTGAAGGATGTAGCGGGAGAAGCCTATTACCCTCTACTGGAAGATGAGTAAGCAGTCTTTATCCTGAACCCACTGCTGTCATCCTCTCCTCCGCTGTTACTATTTTTCACATTATCTGTTTCACATCACACATTTATTTTGGCTCGGGTAATGCCCTTTACATTTCCCCCCTTCAGACAGTCAAGTCTGCCCCAGTCCAACAGCAGTAATGAGCTGTCATCCACCGTCACACTGCCACTCATCATCCGAGAGAGAGACACCGAGTACCAGCTCATCCGCATCATCCTCTTTGACAGGCTGCTCAAGGTCTGGGCCCAATACAGATTCATACACACTTATGTACACACTTTTAAGTCACGCAAACATTGGATGCTGCACTTCACAGTCTGGTGACTGGTTCAGCTCACATATTTTGGAATTAGAGTTGTGTAATTTATTCTCTGTTTAATGTTTGGTGGCTTCAGGCCTATCCTTACAAGAAGAACCTGTTGTGGAAAGAGGCCAGAGTGGATATTCCTCCTCTTGTTCGAGGGCTGGCATGGGCTGCACTGCTAGGTGTTGAGGTACAAGAGAAACGGTAGCCCTGTGTTGAGAAAAGGTGCAGTTTTCAGTTTGTTTTGCATTTATCTTTCTTATTTCACACAGGGTGACATTCAAGCCAAATATGAGAGCATAGACAAGGACACTCCTATACCAACTGACAGACAGGTAACTTGACTGTTTAACACTAGCAGTAAAGGGTTGACTCATTTTCTTAATTGAATTTTGCTTTATCCATTTGTCTGTGTGTGTTTTTGGTGCATGTTATTAGATCGAGGTGGACATCCCACGTTGCCACCAGTATGATGAGCTGCTGTCGTCTCCTCAGGGCCACATCAAGTTCAGACGTGTGTTGAAAGCTTGGGTGGTATCCCACCCTGACCTGGTCTACTGGCAGGGTCAGTCACTTTTACTTTACACTATTCCTTATTGTACCTAACATGGCTGAACACTAGATGGTGGTCATGTCATAGATTGTAAACTCCCTGCCTTGCCCTTACAGTAAGTACAACAGTCTGAACCAACAATTAAGTTATACAGTTTATATTTTCTGTTTTATTTCAGGGTTGGATTCACTTTGTGCTCCATTTCTTTACTTGAATTTCAACAATGAAGGTAAGAATTTTGATCTGAACTTCTGAACTAGCTCACTGCTGTCTTCACCTCTACCTTCTGCTTTTTCTTTTGGCTTCCTTTCATTCTTATGTCCTGCTCTTCACAGCCCTGGCGTACGCCTGCATGTCTGCCTTCATTCCCAAATATTTGTACAACTTCTTCCTTAAGGACAACTCTCATGTCATCCAAGGTAAGATATACTAGGATAATCACTTGTTATGTGTGGAGAAGTTGTACCGCTCTACTATGTTATAATATAAATTACAAACTCTGTGTCATTTTTCTATACTGTTTGTTTCCACTTCAGACATTGAGTGTGTTGAGTTAATGTAGTCAACTGGTACTGCATGTTAAGTAATAACTATTAAACATGTTTAGAGCGTTCAGCTAAGTTCAAAAACAAATTATCATTGACGGCCACAGAGCATCAGGCTGTCGGCTCAGTGTTGATTAAATTTCGGCTCCATGTTGGTCCAAAGCTGTGAAAACTAATTTCATCCTGTCTTAATGGAGTTTGCAGCTGAGCCACATCATTTAGAGATATAGAAACAAATGAAACTGCAAAAGCCTGTAGAGAAGTGTCACAGGACATTCCTACGAGACTGATAACCAGCTACAGCTTGCACCACTTGAACTATGTCACGTATATGGCTAGAATCATTTCTTTCCACCGGTATTATAGATGCCCTGAAGAGGTAACTGCTGTTTATCTGTCTGGTTAGAGCCCTTTTGTTGACTTACAGTGTGAAGGATGGTGGTAGTCAGGGTGTGAATTACATTGTGGTGAATGCTGCTGTGCGCTCCACCTACATATCAGCTAACAAAAGTAACAAATGAAAGCAGTTTGAGAGCCAGGATAAATAACAACATCCCATTCAATGTTGCACACATTATTGACAGCAGGTAAAGTCAGCCCGACCTTCCGATCAAATTTCACAAAAACATACATTTGCTACTACCACAGGGATAAAAGTTATTTCTGTTTCTGTGTTTTATGATGGCTTGATCCCGAGAAAAGCAGCTGTAGCTAAAGTGGTCTCGAACAGCCTGCATGCTCCCGTGGATCACAGTCAGTTTCTGGATCACTTTTGCTACATTACCATAAACAGTTAATACAATAAGCCTACATATTTTTATTTTATTTTAAAAAATTACCATTTTATAAAGTTACACGCAAATAAATCATATTGTGTAGACAAATAGAAAAGAATTCGGCACGTTTTTGAGACCCCCTGAAATTTCATTTTAAGATTTTCAAGGGGCCTGAGCTGTCAGTCAGAGTGCGTTGAGACTCTGAAACCCCCTGTATTTTGTACACTGGTGGTAGCACAGCATTACGCTACATGAATCTCAATTTGACATGTAAAAAAAAAAATAAAAAATTGTTTTCTTGGTCGCACAGTGGATCAGCAGTGTGTCTGTAACCACAAAATAGAAAAAAGTCAGAACATTGCCATTCTTTTTCACAATTTCCTTCTCAAAAGCTAATAAATAGTACAGCTAAAACTATGTCTCTCCTTACAAATAAGACATATTATTAAACAAGATGTTTTGCTTATCAAAATGAGAAAAAGCCAGTGTTTGAAAATCAGTAAACCCTACTGAAAGTTACAAAATAAAACTAATATTTTTGGTGCTAGTTAAGGGTCATAAGCATATGCATTTGCTCTGTAAGTGGTTGGTAATTAAAAGTTCATCTGCTAAATCTCTGTCATACTTTGTGCTGACCTTCTTGACACTAATCAGAAGAAAACTGTCTGGAGACCTGAGAAAGAAAATAATTTTATTGCACAAGAGAGGACAACAATTAAAGAGAATAAGCAAAGTTAGGACAGAAATTCAAAAAGAGTGGACTTGTGACTAGCTACCTAAGCTGTGCAGGACAGTCACAAAGAGTGCTTCAGAGCTGGCCAAAGCTGTGGAATGCCAAACTGGACTGACTTTCATCTCACACTGTAAGAGATACAGTACCCAGCATAGAAGTGGAGTGCATGGTTGTTGTCCACGCAAAAAGCTACTGCTGGAGTCCAAGCACTAGAAAGCCAGTTTAGAGTTTGCCAAGGCCCATATTAAAAAGGGTAAGGAGTTTTTTTCATGCGGGGATGTCTGCGTACTAATGCTGTGGGTGATTTGTACGTCACTGATCATGATGAGCATCACAAATTCACTCCTGCAAATTTTTTTTAGGAGACTGTGCTATCCTCTTTCATTACCTGGGTCATCGGGCACCTATTAAACATGACAGTGATTGTACACAATTTGCCCAAGGTCACTGCTGCATTTGGAAGAACAAGGTGGCCCGGGTGCACAGGCCAAGAGTGTCACCTGACCTCAACTCCTCAGTCGAGCACCTGTGAGGAGCACTCAAACACCAAGGCGCTCGAGGAGGTCATCCTCCTGCAGTGGAAGGGATTGATCTGGCTATATGTCTTGAACTACACTGGGTGCCAAGAAAACTCAGTGCCATACTTAAAAATAATGGACGTCATACTAATAACTAGAACATAACTTTTTTTTATATTTTATATTTGCTTTTTTTTTTTATATCAAAGGTGTACTCATTTTTGCAATCCTCTATGAGCAAAGCTGCCTAATTTATTTATTTAAGTTATTGATGACAAATTTTCTTAGGTTGTTATTAAGCGTATGTTTAATACATTTCTATTTTGTCATCTTTCAATCAGTTGTAATGGTAATCTTTTAGAGATATAAATGTATCTTTACTGTATGTTGAGGTGTAGTACTCATTTATGCTGTATACACCATCTAAAACTATCTGACATCATTACATGACTGCCAAACTAAATCCAATCATTTATGATGTCAGTTCATGTATTCAGCAATACTGCTTGCACTCTGTTTTTTAGGTTTTAGCACACAAATTGCACCCTAGCTTTTGTGTAGACCTTTCACACCTCTGTCTGTGTTTCAGAGTACTTGACTGTCTTCTCCCAAATGATTGCCTTCCATGACCCAGAGCTAAGCAACCATCTAAATGAGATTGGCTTCATCCCAGATGTAAGTTTCCAAGTGTGCTCTGGCAAACTGATGATAATAAACAGCAGTAGGATAACAACATTCATCTTTTATTGCACGTTTAACTTTAATGGGAAGTCCAAGATACTAAGAAATGATTCCTCTTTCTTGCTCTACACCAGGGGCAAAAGAAATGACCATCCATATATCACCATGTATATCTTTTCATTGTCAATGACATTTTTTGTTCCACATTGTCCTTTCCAAAATTTGTGGCCAGGGACAAGTTCTCCCTTAGGTCCACTGGTGATGATTTATACAGCGACTAATGTCTGGCAGGCACACTTAATGATTGTCCTCTGCCAGGTTTACTTTATTTCTCTTACTCTGAGCCACGTCCTCCTGCCCTTCACGTTCCTTCCCACACTTCTGCTCAGACAGTGACAAGGTTAAAGTCGATTCTGTCTCTCTGGGCTTTCAGTTAGCGTGCTGATGAATGTGTCACCTGTGGACCAGCCTCTGGAACATTACCCAGTGAAAAGTGGGGTCCTTCAGCCTCTTTCTTGCAGTTTCTGACAGAGCAGTTACTTTTTTAAAGTTGGGCAAGTAAAGCACCTGAGTGTGCTTGATGATTGTCATAATATAAAGTGCATAGGGAAAAGGTTATTATTACTATTATTTTTTTTGTAAACAAAGTCTTACCTTGGAGATGTCCAGTTGTGATTCTTGGCTCTACAAAGAAGAACATGCTCTTATATTGCTGAGTTAACATTTACTTCATGTGCTGTACTACCAGCACTGACTTGCCTTTCAAGGGAGTCTTGTTTTTATTGTTAGGCCAACATAATATTGAGACAGGCTTTGTTGATACTGCTTTCATGCTTGATATCAATCCCAGTAATGAGACTGTACAGATCATAAATCCCCTTTTCCTCTGTGAACTTTAGAGAACACACTGAACTGTTGTTTTACTGAGGCAATAAATCCATCATCCCCTAAAAGACCAAATGTCAGTGCAGTATGAAATGGATTCAATTTCCCATATATCCAAAACACGGCTTAATACAGCTTTTCTGAAAAAGACAAAGCTTGTGCAAGCATGCAAAACCACAAGTACTCTTTGGAAATGCTGTGGTGTTTAAGGTCTCTGCTCCAGCAAAACCTTAGGCAGAGTGTCAGTTTGCATAGCCCGTGGTTTAATTCAGGCTATGTTCAATATGGCTGCATCTCCTCTCCTGGGTCTGCCATTTACACCTACACTAAGCCAATCTGGCTGAACCTGCTGTCATGCTGCCGAGCTGTTGAGATTGAGGTTGAGAATCAGAGTGCAGCGGCTCTCTTTCCTGCTCTTCACTCATGGGCACAAAAGTGGTCCACTGAGCAGTCACCAGCTCCCCTGTAATTAGCTATCAATTAACTGGCTGAGATAAGCTCCAGTATTCCTGCAGACTCTGTTCCAATCCAGAACCAGCTAGAGCAACAGTGGCCAGGCATTTGCAGGTGTTAGAACAGGTGGTTAATGGTGGAGTGTGTGTGTGTGTGTGTGTGTGTGTTAATATGTGAATGTGAATGCAGTCTCTTTAATCTCAATTTTATGCATTTCCTTCTGGGGAAGTGTGGAATGGAGAGAGTGAAATAGGAGAGGAAAGGAGGGGTGACAAGATTGGTATAATGAGATTCACTGTTAGCTTTCTCCCCCCGGCTAATAACCAAACTCAGCAGTCTGCTCTTTATTGCCATCTCTGTTTCTAAGAGGCTGTAGAGATGTGCAGCCATGTGTGCTGCTTTTCTTAAAGACTAGAATTTTTCTAGTGAGAAATCAGCTCATTCATTTCATTTGAGCTCCTTGCAATTTGTTTTGACATACTGAATTGTACGCACAAACGAATGCCGCATTATCTCATACACATGCCTGTATCTTGTTCTATTTTTTTTCTTTTCCATGCAGCTTTATGCTATTCCATGGTTCCTGACTATGTTTACACGTAAGTAGCTTTTCTTTGTACTCTCATTGTGGATGCGTTGGTGCCCTGAGCATGATCCAAAACTTTTAGAAGATGTTTTGAGTCTGCATCAATTAGAGTATCAATAAAAGAGCCTGAAAAGGTCAGTGGCTCCAGTATGGACAGGTTTTTGTGTGTGCTTGCTAGGTGACCTTTATTCCAGCTGCTAATTCATTCCAGTCCCAAAGGGAAAGGACTCAACTGCTCAGTCCTATACTGCCTCAGATTTTCACCAGCCCATCTTTATTGATCTGAGGTTTATAATATTTATGCAGTTTTATGCTGATAACTACTCACAGCAGTGACTTCTGTGTAGGAACACATGTGAAAACCAGGTAACCACAAACATTATACAGTAGTTTTTAAAAAGGTAAAGGTCTTTTGTATGCTGGTACAGGTCTGCACCAAGTGTCATGTCGCTGTGACTCTGTGACTAAACAGACTGGTGGAACTGAGCTGTAGACTTCACAAGCTTACTATAGCGCTCCCTGTGGGCCCGTCTGCACCACAGCGACTCAGTAAGACTCTCAATGCAGCAAAGTAAAAATATAACACTCAAATGTGCTTGAGATATTTAATAAAAGATAGTATATAAGCCATTGTAGGTGTTGGGACAGATGTCATCACATCACAGTTTCATAAATATTGGTTATATTGTTATGATTTCAGAGTTAGCTGAAAGAACAGAATTCATGTATTTTAACCTGCAGTTCATGAAAAGATTTTTGAGATGATATTTGAAGAATAATAATAAAGCACATCTCAATCCATGGGTAGGTTGTAGCACACAAAATGCTCAATTCCAGGATGGTAAAAGAAAAAAGCCTTATAAATATGGATTTACTGTGACACCTTATAAAATATGCTTCATTGGCAAGCTTTCCTTACCCAGAGCACCTTGAGGAGGACATGATGTATTTTTATAAGTTGTTATCCCCCTCTTTATGGACATTTATGTAACAACTTAAGTTATAACAAGTTTGTCATTTCTAGTATATTGCCAACAGGAAGATAATTTTGTATGTTTTGGGTGCATGCCAGCTGAGATTAAGTATTTGGCTTAACACAAATGCTGAATAAGAGTTTTAACAAAATGTTTTCAACGCTCGGACCTCTACAAGAAATATTACACATACTGGAAGCCTAACTGTTAGCATCCTGTACAAGTCTATGCTACATGAGATGTACATAAAGGTTTTATTTTGGCTTGTTCTCAACATGCAGTTTGTCAGTTGATGGCAGCATTACGCTTTTATCTTGCCACTGAGCACAGTTGGAACTATGAACATATTAACAGGGGTTACGGGTCACTGTTACAAATTTACTTTTGTGTGAGTAACATTTTCTAGGCGCGGTCCCATCATACGGTGCAATGGCTTGAATAGGTTTTCTGCCCTTTAGTCTATAATTTTTGATAGTACTTTGATACTCTGCAGACATAATACAAGCTGTGATTTTAAATAATTGTGGCCAAATTCATTTGGATGTACTCCATTTATCCTCAACCCTGTGCTTTGAACTGGGATATTTCATTCTTCAGTGAAACACACACATCCTCACTAGAGAAAACTCCTGGTGTGGAGAGCGTGAGGTGTGACCCTTTTAGCCCTTATCCTCCCCCTGAGGCAGTGTGTGAGTCCAGTATTCAGGAGGTGTGCCCCTCTGACTGCTAATGTCCCCAATCCAATATGAGACAAGGTTGGAGGGTCATCTTCCATTCACACACAGTCACACATACACACACCCAGACGCATTGCCTGTCACTCACATGCACTAGTCTGCTCAGCTGACTGCTAATGTGGTGTGGACCCTCCGAGGCCTTTTCTTAGCACTCGCGCTCTCTCAGCCTGCCTCACCGCAGTCTCACGCTCTGCCTAGCCACACATCTACTGTTGAGCATCCACATTAACACACCCTAGTATGATACAAACAGGTGGACCTACTGGTTTTCATGCATAAATCTCAATAGGGAGGAAATATTAACTTTTCATATACAGATAGTACTATGATTGAAATAATAACTGCAGTGGGACATATTATCGGGATGTGGTCTTATTTGACTTGAAATAATCTCTCCTGGCTCCAAAGCTTCTCAACCCACTGATGTTCTTCCTGTCATTTTCCCACAACACCACTCACTTAAAACCATTTTCCCAGCTGCCTCCCCCACATCACATATCCTTCCAGCCAATCTTGCCAATACACAGTTTTGTTTATTGAGCTTCCATTGTAAAGCCACAGAGCCATGTTAAGTAAATGTGCTATGCACATGCAAATTGTGCTCATTATGTACCGAGCCCCCATTTCTCACTCTGTGCATGTTGCATGCTATTGTCCCGCTTATAGGATTCTATTGTGCATCTTTCAAGGGATTTGTCTTGTGAGGCACTCATGTATTCAGTCATTTTATACAATATTTTCTTTGTTGTGTTTATTTCTGTACCCACCATATAGATGTTTTTCCACTGCACAAGATTTTCCACCTGTGGGACACGCTGCTGCTGGGTAACTCCTCTTTCCCCTTCTGTATCGGCGTGTCCATATTGCAGCAGCTCAGGGATCGTCTTCTGGCTAATGGCTTCAATGAGTGCATCCTACTCTTTTCTGACCTGCCAGGTGAGAATATGAACTGGTATTTACAACGTTGTATATACGCCGTCTGTCTTTTGTCCGTTATTCATGCTTTAAGCCACAGCACTTGTGTGTTCATAAACACTTGAAAATCACATGGAAATACTTACTTCTGCCTTCCCCAAACTTGATCTTGAACACTGGCCATCTATATCACCAACTGGCATTTGCAGAAGGCTGTGTTTCGCTCCTCAGAGTACTAATGTTTGCTGATGTGTTTGAGTTAATGATATCCTCAAAGCAGGCAGCACTGCACTCCTACACAGACATACTCCCTCCTTGATGTGCTATTTGCGTGCCACACTCTGCTCTGTATCTGTTGACAGTCAACCACTGCACCCTGGGAGTTGTCCGTTACAGAAATCACAACCTTTGTGGTTCCCCAGCATTCACATCGCTAACTCATTTCTGAGCTTTAAGTTCATGTTTAGCCTGAGTTGACTCTTAACCAGTGACGTGCGGTCAGGGGAGGCAGGTGAGGCAGAGCCTCCCCTGTCAATCTTGAAAAGAAAAAAAAAGTTAACCATAAAATATAATAAATGTTAATATTTGTCGGCTGGTGTGTGTTGTAGGCCCTTTTGCCGTTCGAATCCGATGTTGAAGTAAAGAATAGCAGAATTTCCGTATGTCCCGTTCAAATACATGGAGGAGATGCGCGATGAGGCAGCACTTTGCTGTGCCTCTCGGTGGATCGTGTAATCCTCACAAACTGTA
>NW_018127895.1:32708-43816 GCF_001952655.1 Monopterus albus | reverse complement strand
TTTGTGTGAAGAATGCTGATATGAGATATAAAACATAAGGCATTGTCTGTTAACAGACAATTTGTTAACAAGTTGTAAACCTGACTGTAAAAGAGTCAGTGCCTCACCAGCTGTCAACCTCACCGCACGTCACTGCTCTTAACCAATGTGGTAGAGTATTATTAAAGTAAATAATAGCTGTTCACTTCTTCGGTTCTATTACACATGAACCAGGGAGTGGGTTTCTTTCTACTCTGAACCACAAATGCAGGATTACTCATAAAAGAAATGATGACGGACAAATAAATAAAGCCAGCGGTTAGTATGGAAATTTGAAGCTAACCGGCTGCCTGATTTGCTAATAAAAGAAACAGCTATTAAAAGTGTGGTGGTGAGAAATGTCACTAGCAGTATAGAAAAAAATATAGTTGTTAATGCACATCACATGCGATACATCCCACACTCATTGCACCACCTAAGTGACATGACACTGTAGTGCAGAAATTGGGTATGGCTCTTCCCATACCTCATTTCTTTGCAAACACTTAACTATTTTTTTTTTTTAACCATGCAACATGATTTGTAACCTTTGCATTATATGCAAGAGAAGCAGCTCTGTCTCAATTGTTAAATAAGACAGAAGGGGAGCTGACAACTCGAGGAGTTCAGAGGAGTTGATACTAATCATACGAATGTTGGAAATGTATATTTGTTAGTTTTGCTTTGTTGGTTTTATATGTATATATAAGTGCTTTTAACAGACTGCTCTTTCATACGGTTTTAACGTGGTATAGGCAGACACTGACACAGTAGCCGTCCCTGGTAGGCTAGTGGCATCCGGTGTAAAACACGTGCCAAATGTCAACATGCGAGTCGTCGGTGTGATGATTTGCTGTGGCCACCCCTAAACGGGAAAAGCCGAAAGTGACTTTCTATAGGCAGACACTGACACTGCCCCAGGAATTCTGCTGTTTTCAACTGTATATGCCACGCAGAGTGAAGCCTCCCAACAGTGTTTCTGCTTTACTGCTTCTTTTCACTTGCACAAAGCAATTACTTCAGCAAAGTATCAGTGACATAAAATTTGAGAGCAGCATTCATAATGTATGTCTTCAGAATGTACTTCTCGCCAGGGGGATAGCTCAAACAATTTCCTTTAAAACTCTATTTCCAAATGCTGCTTAGCCCACTTTTTCTAGCTGAGAGTGACATTTGGTTTTTAAAACCAACAGAGACAGGAACGATTTGTCTAAAAGCGATGCTGGAGCACCTGTAATCGAAGGCCAGCAGCCTCCCATTCTGCCTAAAGTCAGTGTTGCCACACTTCACTGTGTTTTACTGCTTAAGTCCAACAGATTCATGTGATTGAGGTGGAATGGAAAGGAGAAGCAGTTCCCCTTATAAAGGTAAAATATGTTGGCTGAGAACTGCAGTCAGCTTCTCTGGCAAGATTTCCTGAGTGGCTCCTTCTGCAGGGCTGTTTCTGTATATCACTGCCAGCCCCATTATCACAGTTGTGTATACCTGGGTAGTTACAGTGTCGTATCTGGCAGTCTCACTAAACTATATTAGGAATGAAGCCTGGTGTGTAGAGTGACCTCAAACAGGATTTGTTTAGTCACGTTTCTATTAATGTTCTGGTCTGTTAAACTTGTTACAAACACAGACTCCTCCAATACCAAACAGCTCAGTACAGTGTTTATTACCTTGACAACAGCTAGTGGATGAATTGACTTGAAATTTAGTACAGACAGTCATGGTCACCAAAGGATAAAGCCTACTGACTTGATGGTCCCCTGACATTTCTACTAGCACCACTGTAATTTCAAAATTATTTCACTTTTTCAATACTTTGGTATTTGACCAAATTCTTGTAAAACTCATGACATTCTCAGCCCCCTCAGCTGTAGTTGTGTTTAGGGCTAATATACCCATTATATCTGCTAAAGCATAAGCATGCTAGTGTTGACATTAGCATTAAGCTGTGTTTAAGTACTGCCTCACAGTCTTGTTTTTTCATAACCTTCCTTAACCATTAAATGGTAGATAGTTTAAATGTTGTATATCATTCGCTGAGTTGCAGTGTTTATGATGCAATTCATAGGACTTGAAAGTAACTATAAGCTTGCTATTGTTTCTCTAAGCAAATTATTTAGCCTGTGATTTGACTAGTGTATGTCAGCCTTTGTTGGAAGCAAGGTTTTGGAGGTCAGTGTTTATGTGATGTGTCGCCACATTCATGTAGTGGAAAAACACTCACATACAGTACTCAGCCTGTGAGTTATGGTAGATATTCTTTGATTTGTGGCCCGCACCTGCTCCTTTCTGCCACCAGGCTTGCAGAATTGATGCCCTCATACAACTGAGGCTCATATTCATTTGTTTCAGAGCAGAATCCACATGGCTCACATGCTTGTTACTACAGGAGCTACATGTGTGATGCCAGAGAAAACAAACCCTGATGCTGGCTGGGCATTATAAAGAAATGAAATTCAGTCTGTCACTGCGCCACGGAGTTTAGTGACCACCCAAACCTGTTTCACTTTCCTCCACTTTCATTTGACATATACTTTACATTATGACGGACATTTTTGTCAATTTTAGCCAGTGCATGATAGAAGCCTGTAGTGTTGTAGTGACGCCCGTCTCAGTGGTGAAAAGGTAAAGGACCCAGCATTATACATTTTGACTTAATCTAAGGTTCAGACAGATGGATGAACTTTGAAAGATGCATAAGCAGGCTTGACATTTACTTGTGAAATAAAAAAGTCTTTTTCTATTCCTGACTGCAACAGTCTGAATAAAAGTTAACGGTCAAGATAACGTTACAGGACAGTGGCCCTTAAATGATTCAGACACGCTCCTCTCTTTCTCTCCTTCTAGGCAGTAAAAGGGACCAGTGACAATAATTCTCACTGACAAGCCTATTACACATAACGCTGTGAAGTCTGTAGTTGCCAATATCCAGTGAAGAGGAGAGGTCTAGATTTAAGGGAATGGATACAAACTATGAGGTTATGTTCAACCACCTGTTCCCTGTGTTGTCACTATATCGGTTGATTCATATGTGCTGTAACTAATCACCTGTATAAAACTTTCTCTTCACAAAAAATATTACTTAAGTTATCTTGACCCTGCAGATTTTCACAAAAGACAAAAATATTGCTGAATTATTTTCTGTTGAGTTTTGTTAATGGTATCACATTCAGTATATCAGAACCTGAAATCAAATCAAATCTGAACCAGGTAAGATCTATGCTGCAACATTTTGCCCTGGAGCCAGCCATACATCTTAGCCTGCCATTTGGTAATTAATCTCATTTTGTGATTCCCATTGCTTACTCTTGTAGCCTCCGGTAATCTATAACTTTCTCTTGCCGGAAGTCTTCATTGATTCACAATAGACCAGAGAGGCACTCCAGCTGAAAGGAACCGTGTGTTTACTGACGATGCAGAGGCATTTGCCTTCACGGGACATTAGCATCTGTCTCAGTGAGCAAAGCTGGGTACAGAACTGATGAGCTGTAGTTATAGACATTTAGTTCTGAGGAAAACAAGTGTGAGCTGTGCAAAGCGCTGATGGCAGCGTTGTATACGCAGACAGCTTGAGAACAATGACAGAAGGAGAACCAGAACCCTGATGTTGAAGGTTTAGTGTTGGGAGTGCATGGCATACGTATATAGATTCATTGATGCATAGTCTGGTCCAGAGTCTGGTTTGAAGCATGTTAAAAATGACTGTACAAAGAAAGTGTTTTAATTCTGTCCCTGCCCCAATTCTGTCCCATTATTGTCAACAAATTTATCAATCATCTCGGAAAGGAATTGCGCTGAAAGTTAATTAAAAAGAGAGAGTGAAAGAAAGAAACCTGACAAAGAATTTATTTGTGAGCTTCCTACACTCACTGTTCTCTCTCTCTCCTTCCTACGCAGGAAGGAGAGAGAGAACTGTAAACTGTAATTAATAATGTCATGTTAGTTTTTCTGAGTGGCACTGCTGTTGGTTCCTTTCAGCGTTTCTAATGCATGCATGCACCTTGCACAGCCAGACGATTTGGCCACAACATTAAGAACCATGCATGTATAAACAAAAATTAAAATGTTTTTTTTTAAAAGCTTATACAAGGCCAACAAAAGAATTCACACATGTGGCTTTCCCAAGCATTTTATTCATTTTCAGTTGAGTTTCAAATCAGGGTACATTAAATCCATACAAAAACAACGTAAAGTAGTGAGATTCCCATGGAGTTGTGGTCTGGTTTAGCAGAGTGTCATACAGCGCTGCATCAGTGATGCTAATGTTTGGAACCAGCAGCAGTTGAATTAAAGATGCTTGAAACATAATCAACACAAAAGTGATGAACTGTATAAGTGACACCCCCTGCTTTGACTACAGATGAATTTTCCTAGACTGATGATATTGTGGCGATAGTATTTGTCTATCCCAGCAACATACCAGATGAGTTGGTGTTTCCAGCAGCTCTACTAATGTTAGCTACGGTGAATAAGCCACAAGTCACTTCTGTCATGTACAATAGATAAAGTATGTGTAGTGCCTTCTATGGACCCAAAGTCCACTGAGGGAAGGCTGGGGTACCCTGTTTCAGTTTACTCAGTAATGTTACAGGTTATTTACTGTTGAAGGCTACACAGTCCTTTTGATAAAGGAAACATGGGTCAAACTTAGTTTTAATTGTTGGATGTCCAACATGTTTAGTCTGATTTAATATGTTCTCCAGTGAAGCTTGGATGTTGTGTAGCATTGTTTGCTGCAGTATGCTTAATTCTTAGGTTTTTGTCAGGGGCAATTGTTAAATAGCAGCTGACAGGAGTGGAAACTCTGCAATTCGAAACAAGCAGCCATTATATTCTGTTGTTTAATTTGGAACTAAAGTAACTTCTTGTTTACTAAATCTGTTCTATTCAAGTCCTAATTTACTCTGATTTTGTGGCAATTAAAATAGCTTTATTATAGAAAAAAACACTTTATGAATTTTAAATAATTAGCGGTGTGTGGTGGTGTGGTGGTTGCCTCACAGCAAGAAGGTTCTGGGTTTGACCCCTGGCTGACCCCGGCCTTTTTGTGCAGAGTTTGTATGTTCCCCCTGTGCCTGCGTGGGTTCTCTCTGGGTGCTCCAGCTTCCTCCCACAGTCCAAAGACATGCAGCTTAGGTTGACTGGTGACTCTGAATTGCCCGTAGGAGTGAGTGTGGGTGTGTGTGGTTGTTTGTCTACGTGTCAGCCCTGTGATAGACTGGCAACCTGTCCAGGGTGGACCCCGCCTCTCACCCAATGTCAGCTGGGATTGGCTCCAGGCCCCCCACGACCCTCTTCAGGAATAAACAGTATGGATGGTGGATGGATGAATGAATGATGGTTAATGTGGCCAACTATGTATTATGTAAGTCAACAGTTTGAAATTTGCATCCCTAATTGGAATATTCTCTTAACCAAACAGCATGCATCATTCTGTTTGTTTAAAATGTGAGCAGAGGCTTTACTGTGTGGAAGAGGGATATATGGACAAACCTAGACAATAGGTAGTCACTTCCCACACTTAGTGTCATTATGGTATACAAGTAAAGACCTTTTCAGAAAAGGAGAGAGGAATTGTCACAAGTTTCAGATGTCTGGCTTTATGATCTGTGAATTGATATTAAAGAGCAATTTTCACAATTTTATTGTTTATTATAAAAAAATGGTGAGAACATTATAGTACAACAAATCCTCTCTATTTTAATTTTGTAAATTCTCTTATTGCCCATATTGTCAGCTCTATCTTCCTTTGCATAACAGTCCAATTCCACAAAACCCCCAGGTTGCTCGTAACTAATCACGCTATTTTGCCTGTTTGTGGCAACAATTCAGTCCACAATCAATGTCTATACATAATTACTAAAATGTAATTTTGTCTGACTAAATGGAAAAATTGCTCCTTAACAGAATTGGTTAACATTCCCACCCAGCTGAGCCCAGGGCTTGTTAGAGTTGCTATCAATCTCCTCGTTCTCATTCCTGCCTCTTTTAGCTGAAGGAGTGATTGGATGCAGTGTTTGTCGCCCTAGGGAAGGGAAAATGTGTTTTCCTGACTGCCAGTGAGCATGCTGGTGAGGAATCTGAGACCATCAGTGTGTTTTTCATTGGAATGAACCTTGTAACTGAGTGTGTGAAGTCCTAGCCTACGAGTGTTGACAAGCCCCTAACCTTGCCATCGCTGTGGGACAGAGGAGGGAAATAGATACAGAAAGATACATCTACTATATTTGCACTTGAGCCTGGTGCTGGTGAAGATCATACCGAGGAGTGCTCATTTGCCAGGCTTGCTTATTTTCCACAAAAAAGGGGAGTGAAGGAGACAGACTGAGAATTCCTAATTTACCCAAATCCTTAGCTAATCCAGTGAGTTCCCTAATCCTCTCTATTCCCAATGTAAGAAGCAGAAGGAGGGATACTGCTGGAGAGGCATTCGGGGGAAGAGAAGGAATTTTGCTTTACAATGAAAATTTGTTTTTGGACAAGAGCTGACATGAAAGACAGCAGCTAAACAATGATCAGGTATTATTTTAAAAAGCTGATGCTGCTGAATGACTAATTCAGATTATTAATAGCAACAAAATGCCAAGATCACACTGCTTCTGCAAAGAGCCTCCTACACTGCTGTACATTTACAGTATGCTTTATGTTTGATACAAAGGTGGCAGCCACATTTTTTTATTCTCATGTATTTCACCCTCTTTATTCATTCATTTATATTCTCACATGTAGTTAAAATGTCAGTGATAATTGAGAATGTCCTCTGTTTGAAGTGTGTGAAGTTTTTTCTTTTTAATCAAATTAACAAGTATTGAATGGATTATCATTACATGTAGCTCAATAATTATGCCACTCAAGATAAATTTAATTCCTTATCTTTAACTAGTGCCACCATCCAGTCAACATGTTTATTTGTCCAGTACTTTGGTTTATGACCAGATACCTGCAGATCGAATGACTTTCCCCTCAGCCTTAGCTTTGTTTTGCGGTTAGTGCCGTTTAGCAAATGTTAATATGCTGAAATGTTCAGCTAAGATAGTGAAGGATTAAACATTAGAGTGTTAGCAGTGTCACTGTGAACTGTTGTTAGTATTTAAGTCAAAGTACCACTGTGCCACGTAAAGCCTCACAGAGCTGCTAGAGTGACCGTAGGCTCTTAGGCTTTCCAAATAAAAAGCTGCTATCTTTATCCAAAGCTGCCACTTACTTTCACCATGACTTGATGTAGCTTAGTTAGTTAAAACAGAGCCATAGGAATTTCACTGCCAGGGTTTAGTTAATATTTGCAAACTTATTATTGTCTACTTTTTTATAAGTAATCCATGAAAAAAAACAATTTAGTACTGCTCTCATGCTCACTACTCATAAGTTGGAGCAGCTCAAACATTGGCAAGTAACATTTTCATGTCTTTTTTGTTGCACAGAAATTGACATTGAGCGCTGTGTCCGTGAGTCCATCAGTCTTTTCCGCTGGACTCCTAAGAGCGCTACATACCGACAACATGCTCAGTTACCAAAGGTCACAGGCGACAATGGCTTTGGGAAAACGGCAGCATTCTACTCGTCAGACTACCAGGACATGCCCAAGACAGACTTGGTGAGTCACCAAGAAGAATCTAATCTTCTTTAATTATTTCTTTCCTGGTGTCAGTGTGGTTTCTCTGTGATTTGTCTATATGTAGTTCTGTTTTGATGAAAAAGAAGGTAATAGTAAGGTTATGACAGGGTAATATACTTGTTTATATTAGGGCAATCTTTATTACTAATACTAAAAAGGTAATATTAGTGTAATGTCTTTACAGTCACAGTCAATTGCCATCAATAATTACCATATAATAATTCTGAAATTCCTCTTTCTTCACATTCCAAAAATTCTTTAAATGTAGAGTGACACTGGCACAATTAAATTTCAAATGCACTGATCAGTAATTTAAAATATCAATAGCAATGTCAGCAAACCACTTCAAATCTGCTTTCTTTATTATCTGTATCAATCCTATATCATGCATCATTTGTTTACATAGTAACTGGAAATGGTTTTTACTGTAGGATCTGTAGGACTACAGGATCTTTTCTAGGTCTTTTTCAGTGCTGTCTATACACCCAGGTTCTATACAGACATGACAAGTGATGTTACCTGCAGCTTTATAAAAGTTTTAACTTCAGACTGTTGCAAGTTCTTGCTGCTGCCACACACCTTCTTATTTGCATACAGAGGGACTTTACATATTACCCAATAACCAGGTTCTGTACAGACATGACAAGTGATGTTGCCTGCAACTTTATAAAAGTTTTAACTTCAGACTGTTGCAAGTTCTTGCTGGCGCCACATATCTTCTTATTTGCATACAGAGGGACTTTACATATTACCCAACAACCATTCTATTCACTAATCCACATCTGATTGTAAAGCAGCAGCTTGACTTCAGTAGACCTGTTAAGTTGTATTGACTTTTCATGTTAGATTGAGCTGAAAAAAAAAACTAGGAAAAAATCAACTGGACTAGATTTCTAGGTTGAAGACATTTCACCTCTCATCCAAGAGGCTTCTTCAGTTCTGACTGACTGGTGTTGGATGAGAGGTGAAACGTCTTTGACCTAGAAATCTAAGTCCAGTTGATTTTTTTTCCTAGTTTTTTTTCAGCTTATTATGACCTGGATGACTGAGAATCTGCACAGACATGTTAGATTGAGTTCCTCAGGAAACAAATGAGACAGTTTAATGCTTGATACAGTAAACGGCAACCTCGGTATTTAATTTTCAAAGTGGCCAAATATAATCATCCAATCCACCCAAAGTGCATTTAATTTCCAGTGGAGCGCTACTGTAGATATTGTCAAAAATGTTGTCCTTCATTCTATGATACAGGTATGTACATATATGAACAATTAAAAAATCTATATAGCAAACATGTACTATATGTGTCCAAATCAACTTAAAAAGTGTTAATACTTGTTTTGAGGAGTGTTTGTTGATGTGGCACTGTCATTCATACAGGCCAGTCCTGTTTATTCTGCTGTTGTGGTGCAGCCTTGTTCGTCTTTCACACCTGAATGCAGCTTGTCCAGAAAGAAGTGCTTACGTCAGGCCTATCTGATGTGTACCCAAGTGATTGCTGTAATCTTTGTCATTCAGCCGAGGTACATTTATATGGGTGGTGGCATTGATCCATGGCTGCATCTATCTGCACCCCTCTTATTCCTTAGAAAACACTGAGGCGGGCCTGCACTGTGTTAAAATGTCACTCTCATCACTAGTGTGACCACAGACACACACATGCAGTACACACAAAACCGTATGTACAGCATGACTGCACAGGAGAAATCCAGATAGGAAGTTGAATGTTGATCTAAAAATCGCTTTGCTCTTTACTCATCATTAAATGTTGGCAGAGATTTTCCTTTAACCTGAGAACTGCTGACTGAATTAAATTTTTTCACATATTTGAGATTCTCTGTTCAAGCCTTGGAATGTTTATATAGTGTGAGAAGTGATACAAGAGCAAAATTTAAGACTGTGGCTACAGCAAATAAAGGCTTATGGGACAGCATGCATACAAAATCTCTTCTTAGTTGCACCTATGATATATCACAAAGTAAAATCCTGTTATGAACTCCTTGATCAGAATAAACTAGCCTAATTTATTACATTTGAAAGGGTTGGTTTAAGTCTTTTCACCAGATTAAAATGTGGCATATGAAAACACACAAAGCCAATATGAACAATTCAGTTCAATTTATTTGTGTAGCACCAATTCACGATGACAATTGTCTCAGGGCACTTTACATAATCGGGTCTAGAGTTTCTAATATTATAAGGGAAACCCAACAAATCCACCTTAAGCACTTGGTGTCAATGAGGAATATAAAATAAAAGAAACCTCTGACAGACCGTGGCTCTTGGTGGGCAGCCTTCCACCCTGACCGGTTAGGCTGAGCATCCACTCAGAGGAGAGAGAAAAGGATAAAAGGACATGACAAGTTGATATGATGCCATGAAATATCAAAAGAAATAACATAACATGCTAAGTACCTTTCTACTTTCAATCACTGTCCTACTAGGATTATAATACTGTACAATATTATACAGTATCCACAATACAGTGGTGTGAAAAAGTGTTAGCCCCCTTACTGATTTCTTATCTTTTTGCATGTTTGTCACACTGTAATGTTTCAGATTGTCAAACAAATTTATATATTAGTCAAAGATAACACAAGTAAACACATCATGCAGTTTTTAAATGAAGGTTTTTATTATTAAGGGAAAACAAAATCCAAAACTATAGATCCCTGTGTGAACAAGTGTTTGCCCCCCTGTCAAAACACTGGTTTATCGCACCCGACCACCAGGCATTGAACTATCTTTTAAACGTCCATACCCGTAATTTGACAATACTTAACCCAGAAAGGTCCATAGACCTGATTTGTTTCAGTTCAGAGGCTGAGACAAGACTTTAGGCATGGTTCTTTCTTTGTGTTACTGGTGGATGGCTGTGAATGCCTAGTGGGACCTGATCCGGCTGGTTGGTCCCCGGCCGTGTAGCGGCTGAGAGGCAGCGATCGGCATGATGCTGAGCAGTGATCCAGGCAGTTTTTTGTCCAGCCTGACAGTTCACTGCACTTGTCATCCAAAGTGTAGAGTGGTCTGCTGCTCGAATATAAGTGACAAGACAGAAAACAGGCGCCGAGTACTACAGCCTCTGTGTACAGCACTCAGATGTTATTGTATCGTTCAATGACTCTGTCAGCAGTTGGTGGGCTCCAGGGATGCTGAGAGTCAGTGTACATTCCAGTTTCATAGGATCTGCTGGTCATCGACGTGCATGTTTGGTGATGTATAATTGTAGTGATCTGCAACATTTTGTTCTAGTTCTACAATTCCAGTCATAATAAATCAAAGCCATCTATCAAAAATATAGATAAACATATCTTTAATATATGGCTTTGACTCATTTTATTGTCACAAAGTAGGAGCCACAGTGCACAGAGGTGCCTCAACACACACCTGAAAGGATATTTTTCATGTGGGACAGCTTCACAGCTGGTTCACAGACTTCTCCACCCAAAACAGTTCATTGAAGAAGACTGTCCAATGC
>NW_018127895.1:23648-32192 GCF_001952655.1 Monopterus albus | reverse complement strand
ACAGTACATACAACACACATACAAAACACAATACAATACAATATTATAATATTATAAATGTGTGTGTGTATACTATACACATCATTTACATTGATAACACTATACAGGAATCTAATACTATTCCGTATAATCAGTCAGTACATAAATGTGCCAAAGAATGGGAGAGCATTCATATGGAAGCTCAGTATAACAAGTTAAACTACCTCTACCCATTATTTGGCCCCAAAGAGGGGGGTGTCAGGCCATGCTGTCTGAAATCTTTAGAACCCCACAATGAGCAACACCATTTTCCAAACCTAACCTACCCTTGGCACAAAGCACCCCTGAACCCTATCCTCACCCAAGCAAAGAGCAGGTATGTGGCTTGACACACAGCATCTGCATTGTATTCACTCAGGTTAAGCAGTGCTGGCCCAACTGGCTTGGAGTGGCAGTCACCTCTGAGAGCCGGGTCCGCTCAGCTGTCCAACCACTGACACTCTACCAAGATTATCAAACAAAGGAAGAATATACTTCTAAAAACCGCAGAGAACATCAACACCAATAATAATTAATGATAAAACAATAATATAATATCAACCTGACTTTAAGCTTTATCAAAAAGGAAAGTTTTAAGCCTAATCTTAAAGCTAGAGAGGGTGTCTGCAAGCAAAAACCATTTAAATGTTTGTACGGAAACGTAACTATTGATTTAAGACTTAAATGAACCTACCCTTTAAACAAATACTGAAAGATACAAGTGTAAGACATGAATAAATAGTCCCAAATCTAATAATCAATAAAAGGCAGATGTATACAGAACAGTTTTAAGCCTTGTTTTAAAAGAACCTAGAAGTTTGAACACAGTTAATAATAAGGATAAGGATAGTCACCTTTATTTGGCCAAGTATGTTACACACAAGGAATTTGTTTCTGGTACAGAACAGAGGCAGCCATCTGCGGCGCCAACTCAACCAATGCTTCTAACAGTCGGGGGCAACTTGGGGGGGTTCAGTGTCTTGCCCAAGGACACTTCAACATGTGGACTGCAGGCACCGAGATTCGAACCTCCAACCCTCCGGTTGGGAAATGGCAGCTCTATCCACTGAACCACAGTCGCCCCACAGTTCTAAAAAGAGACGTGTAAAGAACATAATAAATACATTTAAAAAAGGCACCACAACGCTCACTGGTATAGAGATCTGCCATGTTTTTGTGGTGGTCTGTATTATGTTGAAAAAAATATTCTAAAAAGTGTATGGCTGATGTTGTGCTGTAGCATACTGTGTAGTGTATGTTTGTGTTACGTACCTCCCTAGTGCCTCCCACTCTGGTAACAGAGCAGGAGGCTCTGTCAGCAGATTCTCAGCCCTCGTAGCAAGCAGATATCCATCTCACTGGACAGCTACTGTCTAGTCAGCTCTGGTCTGAGTGAGTGGAGAAAACAAGCCCCTTTCTTCTTTCTCTCAGTCACTGATAAGTGAAAGTAAACATAGCACAACAAAACAGGACCATACTGTACAGTTGTACCTCTGCTTAATCAATCTTTGACAGGTGTCTGTCTCCAGATAGTTGTTCATGTAAGGTGGTCTTCCTTGTTCACAAGTTCCTTCTTTATAATTGTGGTCACATGCATGTTTGTGGATCAGAACCTCACTGTAGTGAGTGGCAGCTAGGAGCAGGCAATAATAGCTGTACATGGCAAAATGTGCTTCCAAATGTATCAGTTGTCCATTTCAGAACAGAACACAGGTGATACATTTGTGTATTTGCTAGCCACTGAAATTTACATAAGGATGCATGGTGCTGGTTTGGTCCACCAAGCTATAAACATTGATTGTTTTGACAAATTAATATAAAACATAATGCTGTATGGCTCACAGGAGGCTAATGCTAATCCCTATGGATGAGTAGATGTTTTGGTACCTGCCGTCTAACATCTGGCGGAGCTCATATTTCAGTGATTGAGCAAATGGATGTCCATGAGTAAACAGGAATGCTCCGTGGTTCCAATTGTTCAGTAATTCTTTACTATGTGTTCCCATGAACATGTAAAACTGAGTAAATGGAGCAATTCTAATTAATAAGAAAACTGGTCTTATGTGTCTTTACTTACTACTTTACTTATTCACATTACTTGTGGTACAGATCAGATTTTTTTTTAAATTTCCCTCCAAGTGACTAACATTTGATCTTTTCTCTGATGTGTGAACAAACCAAATCAGACCTGGGACACTTGCGACTGTATGTGGTCTTAGATTTGATTCATATCTGATCTCTTACTATGCGACTGTTGTCAGAACGGTCAGAGCAGGATTCAGGATTAAACGGGCATCAGTTGATAGACAGAGGAAACTTCAAAGTTGTTGGACATTTATGAGAAGCTTCTGTTCAAGCCAAACTGGAAAGAACATATTGTACCGAAGCTGTCTTTGAGGGAATTGCACTATTTAGGAGCTGACATACAAATCAGAATGAGCATTTAATGTGAACAGAGATTTATCTTGCACAATCACAGGAACACTTCTGAGACACTAGCATTTTTGAAATGTATTATTGTATATATGTTGTGCAGCCAGTGCACTCAAAACTGCAAGATGTACAGTATGCACAAAATGCTCAAGGCATCCTAATAACTGAAATTAGCAAACGAGCAAAAATACTTAGCCGTCAAAGTGCCACTGCCTGGTTGCAAATACTTTTGTTGGTTTTGCTGCTTTTTATATACAGTTTTGTGGAAAGTATGAAAGATTATCTATTAACATTATATAATCCAGTAAAACACCAAACTGAATGAACACATCTCTGACACATTGTCAAAAGCTGAACCATACATACAGAATATTCTTCACTAGGTTAGATTAATTTTAGGGCTTGTGAATTATATTGTGCATGTCACATTAATTTAATTGTCGTCATGCCCTGTAAGTTTTATTGCCCATTAAAGAAGCTTAATGACAAGTATAAAATTCTGCTCTTCAGAGTCATATTTCTGTATTGCAAATAGCTGTTGTGCATACTTTTAACAATTGTCTATAAAACTTTTTAGAAAACTTTAAAATTTCATTTAAGTCACTGACTTATCACCACACCTGAAGCTTGAATTTTGGTTCTGTGTTTAATCTACGTGGAGCCTACACTGTGGGCTATGTAAGTGGCCTACACCATTGTGAGCATTGCATTTATGCTTGCGTGCTGGTGTGTCTGTATTGCCCTACAATTACACTGCCAAAACGCTAGTTCGAGGTTGTGTGTCTGTGTCACTGCGTTGCATTTCTTCACCACTTAGAAACAATGGTGACTGAACTGAGCAGGTCATGTTGGAGTTAAAACTAATAGATGTTGAACAGCAGTTACTTTTACTGAAATTACTGCAACAGAGATAAAAGAGAAGACATCAGAGGAAATGGTCTGAACAACCACTGAACCAAGTGAGGCAGAATGAGGGGGAATTTTCCCTGCTTGTCTGGCCACTGACAGACACAAAAAAGAAAATGTGATGCAACCAATCACAATCGTTGTCGCTTCCGTTGCTGCGATGTGCAGTTGCACTTCTGGAGAGGTGCACGTCAGGCTATGGCGTAGGGTACAAGGCTACACATTATCTACGCCGAACCATAAATCAAGCTTAAGGGTGAAGCAAGTTGGTTACATGACATTAAAACAAGCATTAAGTTTCAGCCACTGTGACTCATTTGTCAAAGTGCACATCTGGACATCTGTATTTTGTCAGCAAAAAAGAGAGAGAGAGAGATTTTTGTTAGAGGAGACAGCTTTTATTGCCCTTCCCAAGAAAAATCATTCATGTTAGAGCAATATTGATAACTGCTGTGGCCAGAATTGAAACAGGAAGTACTGTGTATGAAAGGGGATTCTTCATTTTAAAACCCTCCCCCATGGAAGTTGATGTGCTCTTGTGTTTGTGTGTGTGAGAGTGGGTGTCTAATTCTATGGCTGTGGGGGACAGAAAACCAGGAGTACACTAGCCTCACAGGAAATGCATCACTGGTGGGTCGCAGAGGCTGGTCGCGACATAGTTTGTCAAATTTAATTTTTTTATTAACCTTTATTTACCCAGGACATAATTTGCCCCATTGGGACCTAAGATCTCTTTTACAAGGGGGTCCTGGTTAGAACAAGTGTCAGCTTTGGTTAAGTGTTAGAGTAAGAGTTAGGGTTTGGCAAGTCGCGGTTAAGGTTAGGGTAAGTTTTCTAGAAATGAATGTAACTTTATATAGGGACCCAGTAAGTGACAAAAACATACCGTAGATGTTTGTGTGGGTGAGCATTTGTTGTCAGCATTTTTCTCACATCATGACCTCAATTATGTTCTTCTTCCCTTCGTCTGACAGCAGACTTGTATTTTTGTTTTAGAAATTTTGCTTGAACATCACAGACTGTGTTGTTTGATACAGTATGTGAAAATGTCAGCACAGTCACAGTCATGCGGTCTAAAGGCACTTTTCGCTGACCGTGTCATCAAGCTATATGTTGCTGTACAATGCAGTCGTTCCTATATATGAAATGATGGGGATTTTCTGGCAGCTGCCTCATGATCATCAGTGACTAGATGCACACACTGCAGAGGATTTGTGTCTGTTTATCAGCAGCTCCAGTTTAGGCTCATCCCTGTCAGGCCAGTGAAATGCGAAAGTCATTACGCTCTCTCAGCTGGCACACACCTCTCATTATGACATTTAAGTGACCGTACAGTGCTTAATTAGCCCCAGGCAATGATACGCTGCATATTTTACCAAATTCTACCAGTATATTGCATGTGTATGAATATATTTATGTGTATGCATAGAACTAGAGAGACATTATTTGGCTTTACCAAAGTCAATCAGCCGATATGAGCTCAGCCAAGCAGATGCGCCCATTCAACTCTATGGAGCTGTCTAATGCTCTCAATGATTTCCGACAGTACATGTTCAGACAGTACAATTCAGCTGGGTTGTGTCAAACCCAAAACAGGCCAGCTCATTGTGTCTGCAGATAATTAGCACTTTCATGGAGTGATCACAAATCTGGATGTCTGAGTAGAACTGCTCATCCTTCAAAGTGAATCAGCTGATTGCGCCAATTTGCTGCTGTCACACTAACCCACTGGTGTTTTGTAAAGATTAGTAAGGAGCTACCACTGAACCTTTTGTGAAGAAAGATTGTAACCTATCTGATGGAAGAAATTGCTCAAAATGTCCCGTTGCCAAACATTGCATATAGAACACTCATCTATGAAAAGATTAACAGTGGTAGGTTGGCTTACTACGTGTATACCACCATACAGTACCATCATAGGTTAAGTGTATGCCATTTGTTTAAAGAAATGTTATTAACTTTAGTAATTAATCTCTTAAAAGAATTTTTGGAAAGCCAGAACTTCACCAACCCTGACCTCAAAATCCGAGATGGCTGCTCTGTGCATCAGCAGTAAAAAGCTGTAGTGATATACTCCTTATTAGCACTTATGTCTTAATTGTGTCTCACTGAAACAGTCGTACACACAGCGCTGTCCAGCTTCTATCTGTGAACATGTTGCAACATTGTTTGTATGTGTAAAATACCACAGAATACAGGTATTGCTAACAATGGCTAACATGGCTCGGCGTTAATAATGGAGTACCAGTTACATCTGAAATAAATATCCTCCACTTCCCAGTTGTAAGTGCTTCCAGAGAAGATGGGGGAATATTCAGATACTGTCATAATCTGTATGTTGAAGCTTGTAACCTTGATGGTTTATTGGATTATTTAGATTTTATTGGATTTCTTGTTTTATTGCCTTATCACCTCAGCTACACAATCCTCTAAAAAACCTCGAAAGGTGTTTCTGCAATTTTTGCTTTTTCATGTGTAAATAAGATGAATGAATGAGCATAATATTAGAAGGTAGTAGCATAGGTAATCACTCAAAAAATAAATGACTTATGTAGTAGGCAAAACTGAAAATTGCATGTATGGTAGTATTTATTACAGGGCAGGTGTATTAAATAGGTGTTGGTGTTTCTCAGTTCACTGGAGTATATACAGTGTTTACCTGTCAGCAGTTGTTAGGCATCGGATTGAAGGTTGAAAAAGAAATCCAAGGGGTGGGTGACATTTTCTGTGCAACAAACAAATTGGTTGGTCATCGTATTAAAACATAATTAATGTGTACATACTTGCTGTGTTTGTGCTCTCATGTTGCCTCACATATCAAGCTCTCTGTCAATAATTCAAGAGAGCAAAATGTTCTTTGTGCTTGGGTACAGTTCACTGGGTGGTGTTGTTTTCATACGTTATACAGTACTAATTTGGGTGGCACTAGTATGAACCAATTTGCTTATTGTCTATCGGATCACTGTTTTTGCTCAAGTATTATTATGCAGAAGGTTGAAAAAGTACAGACAAATTAGTGGTAGAGGATGTTTTCAGATAATTGGTTATATTATACAATTAAAAAAATACTCCATTATAAGTAAAAGTTATGCATTCAAAATTTTACCTAAGTAAAAGTACAAGTATAAAAGTACAAGTACAAAGTATAAGAAGCAAACTGTATTTAGGAAAAAAGTTAAAAGTACTCTGAAAAGCCTCTGTCATTGTTATTATAATGGAACATTATTGCTGATGTTTTAATTGGTTGAGCTGGAGCAAATGTTGAGTTTACAAAGTGTGTACAAACGGCTTCATACAGTGTTAAGTAGTTTAATGTGTGAGAATGCATCAGATTTTATGAACTGTTCATATGTTTTATAGACTTCATAAAATCTTGGTGGAGTAAAAAGTATAACATTTCAGGTAATAAAGTATTGGAGTACAAGTACTGTGTAAAATAGCGTACTAGAAATACTCAAGTATGGTTCAAGTACAGTAAATTAGATTCAAATTCATTACTTGAGTAGATGTACTTTTATTAGTTACTTTACAGCACTATGACTGTATTGTAACTTAGAACTGTCCTTGGTGAGCCAGATACTCATTATATGGTGTAAATTAGCCACCTTTTGTACTGTAAGCTGATTAAAAACACTGTTTTTCAGGCATTAGCTCAGGTGCACAAAATTGCTGTAATTTTGTCAAAAAAAAGAAAAACTTCATGGACTCACAGATGCCTTTGCTTCGCAGTGCTGACTTCTTCACCGTTTGGTGGGCAGAGGATTGTTCAGCTAGCCAACAGAATTAACTGCTTTCAAATGTTTTATTTCAGGGATGGCAGAGCTTTGGCACTTAAGCTACTTGATGTGCAGCTGGCCCTTCACTGTTCTCTAAATGGCTTTCACACACTGCTGAAACGCAGAGATAATGTTGTTAGCATTTCTCCCCTATTTAGTTTGCATGTCAATGAATAGAAGTGCCAGGTTGCTAAAGGAGTGCTCATTATCACAATGCATTTATTTGTTTGCTTTTTTGAAGGGAAATTTTTGGTATCCTCACTGTTTGTCACATTTTATACTTATTTCATGGCATCTGGGACTCATAAACAATAACATTTGCTCACCATTGCACACTGGGGTTCAGTCCTCTGCAGCAGCGCCTCTGGCCAGATGCTTTAATGAATCCATTTGGCAGTGCAGGTGGATGCTGGCAAAGGATCATTTTCTGGCCACTACTGCTGGTCATCTGTTATGCTCTCTGTGGTGTAATACAGTACTTAATGTAATTCTTAATTAATGGGATGAATTGTTTTAAAGGGTGGTGTCAGATATATCATTATTACACAGAAGATTTTGTTAAAGGTAGTGTTGGCAGTCCTGGAAAAACTGGCAAGAGGAAGCTCAATTTAGCCAACTGAAGAAATCCCACCCTTTCATTCTGACTTCTTTCCAAAGCCACTCCTCCAAAACACAACGCACACAGCAACACACTGCCTGACTACTACTACTTATAGATTTCAGGAAAATTTCTCATTTGATCTCCTGTGACTTCCCCTCTTGTAGTCTCGGGAGCCTCTGGCACTGTGTGACCTGAAAGCAGAAGTATCCCCCAGGACCTCGGCTGAGGATTTAATTGACCTCTGTGAGCTGTCATTGACTGGGCCTACCAAGAGGACCAAAGCTGGCAAGCCCAAAATCATTGCTGTCGACATCCGCAGTGTTGAGGAGTATCCTTACGATTTCTGTGTAGTTACACTCATTAACACCACTGCACTGCTCTTGAGCAAGGCGTTAAGCCTAACTGCTCCACTGAACCTGCTCAGTGGCCACGGGTCTGTCTGTGGTTGTACTGGGCAACTTTCAGGTGTGAATGTGTAACTGAATGTGAAGAATAAGAGAACCTGCGAAGGTTAAAAAGTTAGCTCGACACAGATGCTACTTTAACACCTATACACATTACTTCATTTTTCTCTACTGAGGCATGTCAAGGAATGGTGCACACAAACTGGGCAACCACAAAGCCAAAACAACAAATGCTCTTCTGACATTTGTTTTGACACTATTGACACAAATTGTATTGGCAGTTGGAGATAAGACTTCTTTGAGTCAGCAAACCTGTTTCAATTTCAAGATTTCTATTTATTTTATTTCTTTATTTACTGTTATTTCAGTTATGGGTTAATTCTGGTGGGGGGGGGGGGGGCCCTTT